>NW_015548217.1:3160000-3193332 GCF_001515605.1 Sinocyclocheilus anshuiensis | reverse complement strand
AGTGGGGAAAAGAAAAAAAAAAAAAAAGGTGGGGTGGGGGGGCATTCACTGTAAAACACTTAACATCTATTTATGTACTATCTATTTTCCTGTGTATTAACCATTTCAACCAGTTCTTATCAAATGTATCCATACTTAGACTTAGAGAAAAGGTCATTTTCTCCATATCAAACATATCCTTTACAATCACTATCCACTCTTCTTTTGTTGGTGGATTCTCATCCAGCCATTTCTTGGTTATTGCTTTTTTACCAGCAACCAATAACAAGAAGGTACTTATCTTGAGCATTAAAATCAGTTGGTATGTTTCCTAAATATATAGTACCAAAGCTATGATCAATCTCAAAACCCAGTACAAAAAACATTACCATTAAAAAAGAAAACAAAATAAATAAAGAATTGAACATACAGGTCACCAGAGGCATCACATATAGTTCTTACATCCTTCTTATACAGTTATTTTTTTATAATAGGGGCTACTTTCCCAATAATACCCCCCGATACACACACAAAAGGAGGAGGTACAATAAAAATAACAACAACAACAAAAAAAGGTTAATTGAAGTCCAGAAGTTTCAGTCATTTTAAGTCCTTAAAGTTCAGTCCATTCAGTATATTTCCATTAAGTAAGTACTTAATACATATATGAAGAAGAAAAAAAAAAAGGTGGGGTGGGGGGGCATTCACTGTAAAACACTTAACATCTATTTTTGTACTATCTATTTTCCTGTGTATTTACCATTTCGACCAGTTCTTATAAAATGTATCCATACTTAGTCTTAGAGAAAAGGTCATTTTCTCCATATCAAACATATCCTTTACAATCACTATCCACTCTTTTTTTGTTGGTGGATTCTCATCCAGCCATTTTTTGGTTATTACTTTTTTACTAGCAACCAATAACAATCTGAGAGGGTACTTGTCTTGAGCATTAAAATCAGTTGGTATGTTTCCTAAATATACAGTACCAAAGCTATGATCAATCTCAAAACCCAGTATTGATTCTATTTCAGTGATTACCATTAACCAGTATGATTGGATTGCCGGACAGTTCCAGAATATATGAAAATAATCCGCCATTGAGTTGTTACATCGTCTCCAGCAAAGTGCAGATTCTGGATTACCATTCTGTAAATATTTTCTTTTTGGAGTAATAAAGAATCTACTGACGTTTTTCCATGAGAATTCTCTCCACTGACCAGAACTGGAGGATGTATGCTGTGACTTACATATGTTTAACCAATCTTCTTCCGTTAGAATTATACTCGCCTCCTTCTCCCATTTTTCTTTAACATATAAGGTATAGTGAGCCTTAGAGGACTATATACATGAATATATTTTTGACACCAGTTTCTTGTGAATACCACCTTTATATGCATAAGCAAAAACGTTTATGAGACTCAATTCAGTTGCCTCATTATGAATATTTTTATTAAAGTGATTTCTAAGCTGTAAATATCTATAGAAATCGTGTTTCTCTAAATTATAGGTATCAATAAGATGTTGGAAGCTTTCTAAACCAATCTTGGATGAAACTGTACAATATGATGTAAATATCCATTGTTTAAACCGCACATATGCCACCCAATTTAGCAGCCGTGCTTGTCTTTCCAGTTTCAGAGTTTTGCATTCTTTGAAGTATTAAGAGGAACTAATGTCCAATTGCTTAATTTGTTAGAGTACATAATCTTAGTAGTTTTGTCCCCTAAGAAAGAAGGGAGAGGAATGTCTAGCTGGTTGAATTCTAATTCTTTCCATTTTGCTTCATAATCGTCAATACACCAGCAAACTAGATATTTTAATTGTGCTGCTTTATAATAATCCTAAAGAGACAGTCCTCCCATTTCCTAATTTGGTAATTGTAGTGTTTTGAGTCTTACCCTGGGTTTCTGATTTTTCCATATAAATCTTGAGATCATTCGGTTCCAGTCATTAAATTGTTTTTTTGGTATCTCTACAGGTAGTGATTGAAAGAAAAACAATAATCACGGTAAAACATTCATCCTTATAATTTCTATTCGATTATACAAACTAAAAGTTAGAGGTGTCCAATTATCCAAGTCTGCTTTCAGTTCCTTCATAATAGATCCATAATTAGAAATATAACTTTTAGCCAAATTCTTTGGTATGATAACCCCCAGGTTTGTTGTCCATTTAAAGTTATATTTTTTACGTGTTTATAACACATTACATTGGTTTCAGGGTCTCTGATTTTAAAAATGGACCTCTCCATTTGTTGTTTACGGAGTTTCCAAGCTAACATTTTTTTTTTTTTAGCTCTGGGACCGTTCTCATAGTAATTCTGTTTAATATATTTGAGTTTAATCTCCACTTGTTTGTCAAGTATCTTATTTATTTGTTGTTTTATCACTTTTATTTAATAAAAAAATTTAGGCTCATTTAATTCAATATGTTTTTGTTCCAATGTCTTTAGTGTATTTGTTAAATCAGCCAGTAACTTCTGTTTTTCTTTCTTTTTTCTTGAGGACCACTTTAGGAGCTTTCCTCTCAGCACCGCTTTAGCCGCATCCCATATTACACATGGTGACACATCCTCATTATTATTAAATTCAATGTAGTCCCTAATTTCTTTTTTTAATATATTCTTCACATTGGTGATCATTTAGAAGACTAGTATTTCATCTCCAAACAGTGTTCTTAGATTAAAAATCAAGATGAAGTCTCAAGTACACTCCTGTATGATTGGAAACATATTTAGCTCCTATTTCACAACCTATAATCCTGTGCCTCACTGAGTGAAACATAACAAAATAGTCAACCCTAGAATAGACCATGTGAGGATGGGAGAAGAAGGTGTATTGTCTTGCAGATGGGTGGAGCTCCCTCCATATATCAAACATGCCTGCTGCTTTAAGCATTTTCCTAACATACAGTGTTTCAGAATGAATCTTTTTTGTTGGATTTGAAGAGTCTAGGGTAAGATGCAACTGTACATTCCAGTCCCCAGCACAAATAAGACTACCTGATACTTCTGAAGCTATTAAATCAAATATTTTCTTAATAAATATTTTATCCTGCCCTGGTGGTCTGTAAACATTAAATAATGTTACTTCCCTAGAATCAAGGATCCCTTTTACCAAAATCTAACGTCCCTATTTATCAGCAATTTGGCTGGAAGCCTGAAAAGTCACCTTATTCAAAATTAAAGGGTTAGTTCACCCAAAAATAAGAAAAATATCCATATTCAAAACGTAATAATCACTTTAATCTAGCTTGCGCCAACAGTTGTACACAGAAGCAGCTCCGGGTGGATGACGTATGAGGTCGGTGTTGCGCATGCGCCGGTGAGTCTCGTGAAAACCAACGTTTGTTTACAGGAGCAAAGGAAGCAAAGTTTCCTTACTTTAGCAAAGGAAAACCAGTCTCCTCTTGGCTTATATCGAAATCCTCCGACATTCTTCTTTACAAATCCTCGTTATACTTCTAATTCTTGACTGTCATTTTGTTTTGATCTCTCCTCTGCGTTTCCGCGTGCGTCACTTCTGAGCGGCGCATGCGCAAAAGCTGACCTCATACGTCACTCCCCCGGAACTGCTTCTGTTTACAACAGTGAGTGCAAGCTAGATTCAAGTGATTATTACGTTTTGAATATGGATATTTTTCTTACAAAAACGCATTGATTCGCTACAGGAGGCCTTTGTTCACCCCCCGGAGCCGTGTGAGACATTTTTTTTTTATGGATGGGCGCTTTTTATTTAACTTCTTTTGGACTGAAGCAATGCAACACCCGCTGACTGCAATGATAGAGCTTGAAAGATCAAAGACAATTTTTAATATAACTCCGACTGGATTCATCTGAAAGAAGAAAGTCATATACACCTAGGATGCCTCGGGGGTGAGTAAAACGCAGCTTAATTTTCATTTTTGGGTGAACTAACCCTTTAATATTGCAACTCCTCTAGCATGTCCCTTAGCATAGCATGAATAAAATGTGTTTCTAAATCCTAACCTGTTCAGTTTGTACCAGGTGAGTTTCTTGCCAAAAAAAATTATATGTTGGTTCTCTTCATCTTTGCTATGAGTTTACCTCGTTTGATAGGATTTAGTATATTTAAATCAAAAAAATATTTTGAATTTTTTGCACCCTCAGATTCCAGATTTTCAAATAGTTGTATCTCGGCCAAATATTTTCCTATCCTAACAAACCATACATCAATGGAAAGCTTATTTATTCAGCTTTCAGGTGATGTATACATCTCAATTTCGAAAAATTGACCCTTATGACTGGTTTTGTGGTCCAGGGTCACAAATGGCTTTTTTCAGTGAGTCATTGAATCACTCATTACTGTATGTTTCTCAGAGATTTTGTTGGCTGAACAATTAGTTACTAAGTATTAACTTCTTTTTTATTGTTAACTGTTGTGTAAAAGCAATATCATACTTGCAATCAGGCTGTTGTCCTGAATAAAGGAAAAAAACTTTAAATATAATCTGTCTGCAAAGGTGTTATTGCTACTTTTGCATTCTCAGTTGTGATTAGTGTTCTTTGGTGCATCTCTTTAACCATCTATAGCTTGATCCACGTGCATAAATTTTAACGCCTCAAGCTAGGGCTGCACAATTAATCGAATTTCTAACCACAATTACGTAATCGTTCAAAGCGGCAATTAATCGTTCAAAGTCCACTTATGTTATTCTGCACGCTTAGTGTTTTTCCATTGTTTTAGTTTTAGTTTTAGTATAACATTATAATACCATTCATATTTTTACTTTTTTTATAATTTAAAGAAGAAACGAATCCGATGTATATTTGACATTTGAGGCTTAATACTATAGAAAAGCACTAAAGGTTTTTCAGTTAGAGTGTTTTCAGCTTGTTTATTTTCATATAAAAATGCTTCATGCAGTTGCATCAAACAATGGTATAAACATCATTCAATGTAAATTGTGATAATCGTAATTAATAATCGCAGTTACAATTTCAAGGGAATAATCGACAATTATGATTTTTGTCATAATCGTGCAGCCCTACCTCAAGCTAATCTGAAACACAATTCTTTTGTTGTATTGCAAGCCCTTATACTTCCTTGTGCGTACGTGTGTGTATTTTCACCTTCATTTTGACCTTTACTGACACACATCAACAAAGTGTTGGGAGCGTTTCTCACCAGGCTCCAAAGACCAGCATTCCTCTGAAGGGGGACACACCTTTGCCTTTGAGTAGATGCTGTCCATCTGGCTCAGAATGGTGTTGTACTAAGAAAACAAAGAGAGCAATCAAAACACATCTTGATGCGTCGTCAATAGCTCTTCTTCCACAGCTCCAGTGGTCAACTCACCCGCTCTCTCTCTGTGGTTGGGAGATTGGCAGGTCCCAGAACATTGATCTTACTGATGAGTTTCTTCAGGTCTGGATTAGTGAAGCTCTCCATGAGAGAATCACTGAAGGTAGCCTTTGCTTTTTGACCCCATGCCTCTGTGAAAGCCTGCTCCTCCAAAGACGCAGAAACCTGAAGGAAACAATGAGGAGAGTCTGATTATTCTATGCAAAATGGCCCAAATCATTATTAGTGAGACAAACTGTCATTAAATCTTTAAAAAAAAAAATCTTTAAAAAAAATGAAATTAAATACCCATAGGGATATTGTAGATTTTTCTCATCTGAAGTCAATTGAAGTAGTTTTCATGTTTTAATGAAATTTAATTAAATGAAAACTGCTCATATTTATTTGTTGTTATATAGCATATAAACTGTATTTATTCATTCATTTTAATTATATTAATGCAAAACTTTATTTCTGAAAACAATGCTAACTTGCCGATTTTGGTGTTGCTCTGATTGGTTAGGTTCAGTAAAGGATTGTAAGACTGATTCAAACTCATCTTTTGAACTATTGCTTGAATCTATCTACAATCTCATTTAGGAGTTTCAATGGTCGATTTGATAGATAGGTGGCGGTAATTCACTTATAAGTCCGCGATCTGCCATAAAGCAAGAAGAAGAAGAAGACACGTCACGCACCGGCTGTTGAGAATGCGCTCAGGACAGTTCGGACATTGCGGTGAATCAGAGGTAAAAAACGATATCACTACTGTTCAGTTTCTTGCACAGACCGATCGTTTCATGTCTTTACACATCAATGTATCGTCACGAGCCGCAGGGTTTAATTTGGTTTTGTTTGTGTATGTTCTTTTAACTCTCAAAGCCGTGATTCCCATTCACTTCCATTATATGACTGACAGACTGCAACGGTTTGAGTTAAAAATCTTTGTTTGTGTTCTACTGAAGAAACAAAGTCACCTACATCTTGGATGCCCTGGGGGTAAGCAGATAAACATCAAATTTTCATTTTTGGGTGAACTATCCCTTTAAGAGTCATTTGTTCAGGAATCAGACTACACTATTCGCACTGTATGTTTTTGATTCACTAAAAAGAACCGCATCATAAGAGTCATGTGTTTAAGAATCAGACTAGTTATGCTGCATATTTTGGTTGCACTAAAAGAACCAGTTCATAAGAGTCATTTGTTTGTGAATCATAATTCACAGCATGCATTGTATGTTTTTGATTCACTTAAAAGAACTGACTCGTAAGAGCCATTTGTTTGGAAATCAGATGACACTAGTCACACTGAATGTTTTTGCAGTACTAAAACGAATTGGCTCATAAGCTTAATTTGTTTGTGAATATGAATGCACTGATTGCATTGTATGTTTTTGTAATGTGTGTAAAAAAGAACTCATTCTCATTTGTTTGGGAATCAGACTAGTTGCACTGTATGTTGTTGCTTCACTAAAAATGTTGACTCAACAGAAATACATTTCTCATCACGATTTCACTTATTTTTGCATCACATTTAATGCAGACTGCAAATTCACATTTATAATTTAGATTAAATATGATTTATTTTGCTATGGCACTTAAGATTCTGATGAAAAGTGGTGCAGAACTTGCTACCTATACTTCTTATTTTTTTGCCCTTCTCCTCCAGTCTATTCTGGCATGTAACACCCAAGATTCAAGATCCAATCAATCCTGAGAGATAAAATGAAGTACGGGCCTGTATTTTTTGGCATTGATATTGTTTTTCACTCAGAAATTTTTTTTTTTTTTGATAAATTGTATATATTTCAGTAAATGTAAGTACGTAGTCTTGGCCTAGCAGTTATTACATGTGCTCTGACTTAACATGATGCTTTGATGTTTGAGTATTAATAATTGTGTCATGTCACCATATCTCTTTCCCTCCCCGTGATTTTCAGTCCTCTTTTTTTCATTCTCTGTTAATAATCATTTCTGGCTCTTGCTCAAGCCTAGAACAGTTTCGAGTTTCTTTCATTCTTGTTATGTTTTCAACAAGACCTTGAATTGCTTTTGCAGCAACAAGGGATGAAATGAGGTGACAGAGTTCGCACCATCCATCAATTTATTCTTTAGATCCTGACAGGAAATCATTTCTTTTGGGGAACACGAATAGCACCTGAAACAATCCAGACTGAGGTATAAAGCACCTGCTAGCTCATATGCCATAAAACAGTAGTGTGCCTGCTGTGGAGAACATTTTAGTCATTAAATTTCAGTCATTTAGACATCATTGAGCTGAAAATGTGGCTATATTGTCAGGGACAATGATTTCTCCCACACTCTGTGTATTTGAGAGACTTAGGTCATGTGTTGGGTGTGGGATGTGGGGAAATAGAGGTGAAATTGGATATTTGTCATTTGTCATTGGATATTTCAAAGCTTCACCAAAGATTTACATGTTACTCACTACCAAACAGTTTTGGTGACCATTGACCTCCATTGTATAGCCAAAAATACTGAGGCATTCTTCAAAATATACTGTATATTTTGTATGTTACACAAAACAAAGTAAGTCATGATGTTTTAGAATGACATGAGGATGAGTAAATGTTGACAGAATTAACTTTTTTTTTTTTTTTGGTGAACCATCCCTTTAAGAAATAATTCTTTACATGGAGGTTAGTCTATTCAAAACCAATGTTTCATGCATGCATGACTTTTCAAAGACGGTGCTTCATCGCCAAATAAATCATATATGACCACCAAGTTGAGAAGAAATTTATTATTTGAATTGTTCTTGTGAACTTGCCTGAAAAACAAGCATTCTGGACCAATTCACGTACAACTGATTCTTTTCATGAACCACTCAAAAGAATCACAAGTTACAGGTTTAAATGAATCTGATGAATCCTTCACTAAATGAAGTCACGAACCTGCCAGAGCTGTTAAAGGGATAGTTCACCCAAAAATGAAAATGATTCACCCTCATGCCGTTTCTGTACCTTGACTGTGGTAGGACCCTTGCTGTCTATGGAGGGTCAGAAAGCTCTCGGATTATATCAAAAATATCTTCATTTGTGTTCCGAAGGTCTTACGGGTTTGGAACGACATAAAGCCTCGTGCACACCGGGACGATTATCACACGCGCTTATCGCCAGCCTTTTTCGATGCGTTTTGTGTGTTCATACCAGAGCGATTTTAACTGGCGATGAGCCGAGTGAACATGCAAATTCACTCCCTGACATTAGATGGAGCTTACTGAAAAATACGAATCCTATTTGATCTGCAATTCCTCTCCATAACAACTCCCTCTTATTTTTTTTTTATTTTTGTACTCGCTGTCACGTTTGTCATAAAGCTCTTTGGGTTCAGACACCAGTGAGACCAACAGCTCTACATTCATCTTGCCTCGATGTTTCTTCTTCGTCTACTTACTTCCTCTTTGTCGTTAGGTATCAATGTGTGTTCGTGTTTTACTGTAACTTCAGCATCTCCAGGCACGTGAACAAAAGTGCCAATCTCATTGGTCGGCCAGTTTTTAACGTGGCGCGTCACACTAAAAAACCGAGCCCGAGGCATTTTTTTAAAAATGAGGCTTTTACGCCTGGCGTTTTGCGCAGTGGTGTGCACACTCACATCGGTGCCCTTTTTTTAGTCACGAGGCGTTAAACGTTGGCGATAATCGCGTGCGATATTCGTCCCGGTGTGCACAAGCCTTAAGGGTGAGTAATTAATGACAGAATTTTTGGGTGAACTATCCCTTTAATGAATCAAGATCTGATTAATTTGTCGAACTCAGGGTTATCATTACTTTTAGAGATGTACGTTTACTTTAGGATGTTAAATTTAAAGCAAGATTTTTACAGACTAATTGTTCAAAAACAGAATTCTCCAGGACACACACTAAAAATGACACACAACACTAAAATAGTGCAATAAACTTGAACTAAACAACATAAAATGCAACATCCTATGATGTGCATAAATGCTCACAAAAACAAACTATACATAACTCTTTTCTTACAAAACCATTCTTTTGGTGTAAATTAAAGATGGTTTATACTCTTTACTTTACCAAAAAAATAAAATAGATTTTTAAGAATAAAATAAAACAACAATTATTTGAAAAATTTTAGCAGTACATTTATATGTAAGCTTTTTTATTTTTTATTTGATCATATATGTTAAAGCAACAGCAGGGTTTAAGTTAGCACTTTTACATTCTTTTTCTGTTAAAATTCCTTACATTTCTAGTGTACATTCTTCCTAAAGGTTTATTGTATCCTGGACTTGGGTCTTTCTTTGGGTCACTCTTGGGTCTTTTTTGGGTCACTCTTTCTTGATGTTTAACCCCTTCCTGCTGTGGACGTTTGACCCCAGCATCCCTTTTCTGTTATGATAACCGCAGGGTGCGATGACCCTGTCACAGCGGTTGCACTCATTAGTTCATGAGGTGATGCCTTTGTTGACCCGAGTGGAGATGAGCTTCCATCACTGATTAACAAGCTGGTGACGTGCATTTATCTCTATTATCTCTCGTCCTTCACTTGCATGTTCACACCCAGTTTTCCTCAGAGATAAAGACGGCTAGCTTCTTGTTTTTTCACCTCTTCTTCCAAGGTCCCATTTGTTCTGTCATGTTTATGCAAGAATGTGATGATAAGTCCGAACAGGGTGAAAGGTTCTAGGCTCGACATGAAACAGTAACATCATAACGACTTGTGACTGACACCATAAAAAGGGTGATGAGCTCAATCTAGTGTGCTTTGGCTTGGCTCTGAAACATCCCTGAAAACCTCCCTAAACGCTTCCCCCTCTCTAATCGGCAGATGTTTGATGGGTATGGAATGTGAGTTTTCCGATCAGATTGTACTTGTTTTCCACCTCAGTGGAGTGGGAGTGGCATGGCAGTAAAGCGGATTGTGGAATTTGCTGCATGAATAATGCAGACTCTAAGGATGCATTTACATAAACATTTCAGATTTTTTTCACAGACATCTGGCACAGATCAGAATTTTGGCATCTGATTTAGGCCAATTTCAAATGTGGTTCTACTGTTGCACTTTCTAAATAATAATTCAGTGGCTTTGCAAGTATCACAATAATAAATAACTATGCTACCGTAATAAAATCTCTAAATATGACTTAAGTTGGAAATCCAGTGGTTTATTTTGTCTAAATCTGTTGTCTAATTTTATGTATAGAAATTAGTATGTGACTAATGAATGATATGCTTTGTTAAAGTTCAATCAAAATATTTGAGAATGGAGAAAACAAATTTAAGAACTACAATCAATACCCATTCCATATCAATATTGTTAATTTTTATATTTGTAATTTTTTTATTATTATTCTTTTTTTTTTACTGTATGATGGCAGTAAATGTTGAAATTAATTACTGTTTGTTTGTTTATTTATTTCATCCAGTTTTTTTGCAGGGCTAAAATCAGGGTAGAATATCACCATTTATATCTAAATTATGACTGTTTTTGATACATAAAAGATTATAGGTGCACCTCAGGAAACATAAATGCAATAAACATAAATTAAATTTAAGTTGCTTTGGATGAAAGTGCCTGCCAGATGAGAGAGAAAAAAAATACAGTTCTATAATGTTCTATAACTCTCCATGTCAGTTTATGCTATACATTTAGTGAATAATCAACAGAAAAGCTCATTTTAAAACACTACAAAATGATTTTATCATAATAATGTAATGCAGCAATTTTGACTCGTTGATGCATTTTATTTATTTTAAACTAAATCATTATCTGCATGGGTGTCACCGTGTTTACATGACGTCATGCATCGCATCACGGTTCATTTGGGGTCGTGGCTTTCCACACAGGTTTTTAATTACAAAATCCAAGTTTTCCAAGCTGCTTGGAAGTTGGAATTTTCAACTTTCTCATCTAATTTGATTTGCAGACATAAGCGGCTTCTTGTGTTATTCTAAATCGCTGCAATCAACAACAGTGCCTGAAAGGCAAATCAGCATATGCCCAATTAGCATAACCTCCGTCAACCATCTGTTGAATGCACACCACCAAGATGCCTACGGTCATGATGACTGCGAAACCAAAAATACCTGCTCCAGCAACCATGAGCGGCATCCTGTGACGGCGGTCTCTGTGGAGGAGTGCGACGGGCGAGTTGCTTTTTTGATGTTTCTGAAATAATAGACATCACACCAGGCATCGCTCAGGTTCTGCCCAGCTCTCCATCAACTCTTTTTACAGCTTTTTGTGTTGAGGTTTGGTTCATATGTTGAGCAGCGAGTTTGAGCCGTTAGCGGTGCCAGCCTTCATTTGAAAAGCTGTGAGTGAGTGTTGAGACAGCTGTGATGTGAGCAGTGGTTACCACCTTGCCTCTGCATTCATCACACTGGCATCCGGTCAAACTTTTGTTCACAGTCTATATCAGCTTCTGTTT
This sequence comes from Sinocyclocheilus anshuiensis, assembly GCF_001515605.1. Taxonomy (NCBI): domain Eukaryota; kingdom Metazoa; phylum Chordata; class Actinopteri; order Cypriniformes; family Cyprinidae; genus Sinocyclocheilus; species Sinocyclocheilus anshuiensis. The sequence continues at coordinate 3,181,633 of NW_015548217.1, read as the reverse complement.
TTCTGTGTTGAACTGAACTGAAGTGCTTTATCATTTAAACACAGATTGGATGGAGAAGCAGATCCAGTAAGCAGTTTGTTTTACCATGCTGAGATGTTAAAAACTTTTCTTTCTACCAGTATAACTATTTTTATAACTATTTTTAATACTAGTCTAATTACTGGAGTTGTTCCTGACTGCCTAAAAACAGCTACAGTAACTCCATTATTAAAGAGGCCCGATCTTGATTCTTTGAATTGTAATAATTTTTGGCTTATATCAAACTTGCCATTTCTTTCTAAGATTCTTGAGAAAATTGCAGTCCCATTTGAAAAATTCCAATCGGGTTTTAAGTCTCAACACAGCACAGAAACTGCACTTTTAAAAGTTGTAAATGATATTTTACTAGAAACAGATAAAGGGATTGCTGTGGCTTTGGTGCTTTTTGACTTAAGCTCTGCATTTGATATGGTTGACCACAATATCTTGATTTCCAGGTTGGAGAGCTGTGTTGGGTGTTGGGCAAGGTGTTGAAATGGTTTCAATCTTTTTTAACAAACAGAAGTTTTAGTGTTTCCATTGGCCAACATAGTTCGTCCTCAAGCCTACTTGCTTGTGGGGTGCCACAGGGCTCAATTCTTGCCCCAGTTTTATTTTCTATATTTATGCTACCAAAGGGTGCTGTCTTTGAGAAATATGGAGTGTCCTTCCACCTATATGTGGATGATACTCAGCTGTATTTTCCCTTGCAGCATAAAAGTAAAGAATTCTTAGGACCTCTGCTGGATTGTCTAAACGAATTACAAATATGGTTAAAGCAGAATCTTTTAGTGTTAAACAAGAACAAAACCGAAATAATTTTGTTTGGTTTAAAGTCATATGAAGACTGTACCCTTCATTTTGGTCATCTCTCTTCCTACTTTACACCCTGTGCTAAAAATCTTGGTGTTCTTTTTGATTGCAACCTGGGTTTTGAGAAACAAATTAGTGCAGTGGTCAAATCAAGTTTCTTCCACTTACGCCGTTTCTCAAAAATCAAATCTTTACTATCTGTAAATCAGTTTGAACAGATTATTCACTTGTTTGTTCTATCTCATTTAGATTACTGTAATTCACTATACTGTGGTATAGCTAAGTCAGTCCTCTATAATGCGTTTACAGATGGTCCAAAATGCTGCTGCAAGTTTGCTGACAGGCAGGCAGAGGTTCAGTTACATCTCGCCCATTCTTAATTCACTAAACTGGTTACCAGTCAAATTTAGAATTATTTAAAAAAAAATTACTTTTATTTTTAAATATCTGCATAATCAAGCCCCATCATATCTCTCTGAGGCAATCTCTACTTATAAACCAAATAGGTCCCTAAGATCCAGTAATCTTGGTCTCCTCTCTATTCCTAGATCGAGGTTCCATTGCAGAGGTGATCGAGCCTTCGCTGTTGCTGGTTCTAGTCTATGGAACCAATTACCAGCTTCTATTAGAGCTGGTCCCTCTTTGCCAGTATTTAAATACCTGCTTAAAAAACATCTTTTGTCAATAGCTTTTATCTAGCCATGTCAATTGTATTGTTATATTGTGTTTTGATGTTTTGTGGTTTCTTATTTGTTTTATTTTAGCTGTATTGTACAGCACTTTGGATCAACAGGTAGTTGTGTGAAAGTGCTTTGAAAGTATTGTTGTATATTAACAGGATGCAATAATAACATAGAGTGTAAATGATTTTATTTATTAAAATTATTAAATAGCCTAGATGCTGCCTTATTGGGACAACAAAGCTCTCCCTATAGCCTGCCTACCCCTAATAAAACCACAGACTCCGCGGTGATTAAAGCTAGTTTAAAGGCAGAGGAAACAGCGCTGCCATTCTCAACACCACTGACGCGACAACAATCCAGTTAGAATACTTTTCCACCAGTCCACAAATTAATATTTACAGTGGATTTACTGTAGTAACACTAAACCTAGCCAATTAATACATTATTATTAAACATTTGTTAGGCAGGTGATTTCCACTTTTCCGATGTGATATGTGATGAGAAAAGGAAGAAAAGCGAGTTCGGCAAAAGATGGACCCATCCCTTGTCAACCACATCATATGCAACTCCCAAACGCATTACTCTCCCACCTACACCACTCTAGGCTGTTTGACTTCGTCCAACGAGATGAAATGAACCTGACACGAGTGTGTTCATTCTCCGCATTTTAATTCGACTTTTTTTCTCGAAATGTAACAACTTTTTTCTTGTAATTTAATGAGTTTATTCTCAACATTTTATTTTGACTTTTTTCTCAAAATTTAACGACTTCAATCTCGAGATGGTTTTTTTTTTCGAGATCTTTTTATTATTGCTTGGCCCTAATCCTCTTCCATACTTATCAATATTGGAAATTGAAAATATGATCTGATTGCATAACTTGCATCTGATTGGGACTTTTGCAATATGAAATGCCCAACACTTGACATCCCTTAGGAAAGAAAGTCCCAAAAGTGGTTTCAACATCTCAATGGTTTCTCCTTGACAGCATTGATATTGACCTGTCCATATTGAATTTAAGTCCCACCTCGATGCCCACTTCTAAAGCCCTTCCTCTTCCACCGGTTCTGTCTGGGACCTTAGACCTTCCTCCTCAGCTAAGCCTGTCCAGCTAGTGAGGCTGCTCTTTGATGTCACCATGGTCCTCCATCCCATTGGCTTCACCTCAGTCCTCCAAGCCTGTGACGTGACCCTGATCCTGGCCTTCTTTGTCTCTACCAGAAGGTCTGCCTCAGGTTTCCGATTCCATGGCCCATCATCACCTTTCCCTTCCACTTCTTCCTTACTGGTGTTACGCATCTGTGTACGTGAGGTCTGGTTTGGTTTAGTTCTTGTTTTCTTAGTTTCTACGGTATGTCTGTCCTTGGTTGTTTTTTCTGGTTTCTGATTAGTTACACTTGTGTCTCGTTTAGTTCCTACTTATTCCAGTGTGTGTATAAATAGCACTCTGTTTGTTCATTGAGTTGTGATTCGTCTTTGTGTACAAAGCTGTGCATTTACCTTTACCTTTTGGATTTCTAGGAATTCTTGGATTACCTTCTTTTGTTTTTTTTTAATAAATAACTGCTGCATTTAGATCCTTTACTCAACTTTACCCAACTTCTCATAAGCTGTGAAAGAGCAAGGAAATGGTGACACATGGATATAGTCTTGTAATGATTAGTCACGTCCTTTAACACAAGTGAATGTTACTCAATAATCTCACAATTCTTGCTCGCTCAATTTAGTGAAACTTTACAGGAGTCCCCAAACTGTCTACTGTTAATCATAAAACCCAGTGGAAGACATGTAATTGTGATGTATTGTCGTAAGCTGTTAAATTATTACAGGCTGTCCAAAGAGCTGTCTAAATGGTTGATTCATCAGTCCTTTATGCAAAAAAGGCTTTATAGCAGAACCACGCTGCTTGAATTCAACCGTTCCACATGCAAGTCAATCGTGGATCATGTTACATCAAGTTTTGTGCAGTTGTAGCTTGTCAGACTACAAGCAGTGTTACTGGGTGTCTGTAAAAACCGTTCGTTCACAGTACCTGCAGCTGCGAATTGTGATCTGTCAGGTTGGTGTTGTAGTTCCAGCTGGCCTCTGTGCTGAAGTAGAAGACCTCCTCGGCGGTTGAGTTGTAGTCGCTCACGAAGCTCTCAGCCCCTGCCTCTGTCATAGAATAATCCCCCGGGATCCACTCGGGTTTCAGAGCTGCGCTCGTGCTGATGAGAGTCAGCAGCACCACTGCCCGGTACATAATGGACCACAGCTGCGACGTGAGGAACGGGAAAAGTGCAGGAATGAAAGTTCCCCGAGGAGCCGACTTGACACACTCACTGCTGGATGCTCCTGTCCTGTGGTTGTTTCCTATCTGTGTCCTTCCTCCTCCCTTTCCCCTGTTAATCAGGCACAGAGCAACCACAGTCGGCTCTTTTAAGTGCCAGTTTAACCCAACCCACCCTCTCTCTTGAAAGATACGCACAGTTGCTCTCTTTCGCTCTCTCTCTCTGTCCCTCCTTCTTTCCCCTTTCTCCTCTCTACCAGGATCTCCCTCTACCTTTTAGTCTCTCTCAACTTCTGGACACCTGGATTTTATAGAAAGAAAAATCATTTCTTAATATCTCAGTCGTTTCTCTGAGACAGCAGTGAGATTCTCAGACCTTGCATGCATTTCAGGAAACATCTTAACAGTGTCTCCAAATGTTCAGGTTTCAAAGACATTCAATCAGAAGTCTGGATATGAACTCATAGATTTACTGTATTGTCTTTTTAGAACAAATGATCATTCATTTTATAGCTCTTCTTACTGTATGACAGCATTTGTGTCTGTTTTTATTAAAGAGAAAATATGCTACTTCTGTCATCATTTACTTACTATCATGCCATTCCAAACCTGTATGCCATTCTTTGTTCTTTGGAACATAAAATAAAGTATTTTGAAGATTTTTCTTTTAAAAACTGTCTTCTGTGGAACATAAATAAAAATATTTTGAAGATTTTCATTAAAAAAAATTGTCCATTGGTCCATAACAGATTTGGAATGCCATAGAAAGTAAAGGATGATATATATATTTTTTTTGTTTGGGGTGATTTTAGTTTAATTTCTACAAAAAAAACGTCATTTTAGAAGAAATTACCGTAAAATATATTTTTTCGTTTTTCATAAATTTTTGTCAGTACATTCAGCAGTACATTTTAATCATATTTCAAAGACCATAGAAGTGATTACGAATTTACATAATTATGAAAGGGTTTTCGCAACAGTGCCATAGAAGAATGATTTTTCGTTGCCTGAAGAACTTTTCAGTGAACAGTTTCTTAAAGAGCCTAATTTTTTCTAATCTAAAGAACCTTTTTCCACAATAAATAATCTTTTGTGGAATGGAAAGGTTACGTGGATGTTAAAGGTTCTTCATGGAACCATTAATGCCAATAAAGAACCTTTAGTTTTAATAGTGCAAAGATGTACTTAAGTGGGTCAAAAAGCACTTTTTAGTTCAACTAAATGCATTTAATATAAATTTGAACTAATACATTTCAATATAATTGTAAAGAACATGCAATTACAAAAACATTGCATTCAGTATATACTATCAGTAAAAAGTACTCTTCAGTTAAAGGTATGCTATAGTTGTACTACTTTTTCACAAGGGTTTCCTCCAATGTTATAGTTTCTTTGTCTGGCTTTCTTTTCTGAAGACATCAGCATTACTGTTGCTGTTCTGGAATAGATGATCTGGCAGACTGAGGCATTACATGGCACAGCTGCCAAGCTCCAGTTCTTCAGTCACTGTTCAATCAGTGATTCTATGGAGAGAGGCAGAATATTGCTTTCTGTTCACTAAGGAGGTTCATCTTAAAGTGATACAGTAGATAAGAGAAGCAGGTAGCAGAGCCTGTTCTTAGAATAGAAAATATCAAGTATTTTAATATTTAATCTAATAGCAATTTCTGAGTGAAAATTGTATTCAAAACTAACAATATATAAGTTGTTCTTAAGTTTACTTTATGGAAATCAGTGAAGCTTTCACAGCAGAAAGATTTCACACGTGCATCTATGGCTCTTTTTCTTGAAAGGCTTGACCTCCTTTCCTACAGCTGCTATAATGAGCGTTGTGATTTTTCCTTTTCATACTATATCTACAAGTGGTCCGTCTCCTCCTACAGGAAGCTGTCTCTCAACATTGGAATGGATGTTGTGGCATTGCATACCATTGCAAAGAAAATAACAGTGTTGCATTTTTGGTGTAACGATATTGTTCTGAACTTGGCCTTGCAGTGAAGTACGTGCAGGAAACTTCACAGAGCAACCCAAGGAAAGATGGGAAGATTGTATTGCTCAATCAGAGGGTCTCCGTCAATTTATTCCTGCATGTGACTTTGAGAACAAGTCTCCTTGTGTTGGGAACGGAGAGGTGCGTAATCACACATCCAGCTGAGCGTACTGGAGAATCTGTCCGTAATCCTTGAGCAAACGATGTCATCCTCTTGGAATTTATGTGATGTGTTCTTTTTTGAGAGGACGGCTTAGGGCAGCTTATGGTGTGATGACATTGTCCAGAGTTCTTCGCTGACCGAGCTAACGACTGCCTGCTCCGAAACAATCTGCACTGCATGACCTCCTATTAGGCATTTTTTGGGGGTGTGAAAAATGAAGAAAACAGCATGGTCCTTTAGAGAGTCCGAAATATCTTGTGCCAAGGACACTTGGCAAGTTCAACTTTACACACGGCAAATCTGAGCCTTCTTAATACACACTCACTCCTTTCTGTCAGCTTGTACGTTCGTTTAAGGCAAGGCATTACAGGCAAAACTACTGGTTTTTCACTTTTTGGACTCTTTTGCTTCCATAACTTGTCTTCTTTCAGACTAGTGGAAAGAAAACATTCAGAATTCACATTTAAGGTTTTATTGTATTAGACTTTATCTATTTGTGTCTCTAGATTTCAATTACAATACATATTTTTAAAGGCCGTTTTCAGAAATCTCCACTTTAGCAGCAAACCAAACTTTACCGTTTTATTCCTGTCTTTATTCTGAAGGTTTTTCCAGAGGGGTTTGTTTGTTTGTTTATCATTCGCCTGGTTTATATTGCATTTTCTTCATAAAGCATAGTGAAAATATTTTTTGTTTTTTTTTTCTGTCTGTTGACAGTATTTTCTAATTTATGGAGTGATAAATAAGAGATATCCAAAATCATCTCTGCAAATACTTTAACTAACAAAATGGAACTAGAATTTTGATCTTGGCTTTATCCAATTTTCAGATCTCTGTTCTAAAAATGTATGCAAATTAATTTGTATTTAGTTAGATAATGCCTCAATTGCATATTTAAACATTGCAATTCAGAAAACTTATTATACTGTGATTAATCAACTGGGTATTTATGGTGATATCCATTAGTTGCAGTTTTGCCGCAAGTGGAAATGGTTTATTGTTTACTTAATATAATGTCATTTCGGTCTCAAAAGTGTGGTTGTTCACTGATTTACTCAAATTGGCTGAAGTTCATATCAACTTCTGACCCAGTGCTAGTCGTACTGTAGCCTCAGACAGCACACCCACTGTCCATTCACACAATGCATACTGAATAGAAAAATGGCAACAACTAAAAAAACTCTTAATCTGGCAAGGTCTAATCTGATTGTCAGGTTTTATGGAGATTTTCTAAATCAGGATGCTTATGTTTATATTAGTGCTGTCAAACGATTAATCGCGATTAATCGCATCCAAAATAAAAGTTTTTGTTTGCATAATATATGTGTGTGTACTGTGTATATTTATTATGTATATATAAATACACACACACACACACACAGTAAATATTTTGAAAATATTTACGTCTTTACACCTCAATGTATATATTTATATTATTATATTTTATATTATATATAAATATATTTAACATATAAACATAACATATTTTCATAAATATATACATGCATGTGTTTGTATTTATATATACATAATAAATATACACAGTATACACACATATATTATGTAAACAAAAACTTTTATTTTGGATGCGATTAATCGCGATTAATTAATTGTTTGACAGCACTAGATTATATAGTCTGCCTAAAAACAGAGTCGTGCTACCAGAGCGATTTTAAAGGAATAGTTTACCCAAAAATGAAAATGTACTCACCCAAATGAGTTTGTTGTTTCTTTATTGGGAACATATGTGAGAAAAAAAAGTATTACAAACATGCAGCTTTTCAGTTCACAAGATTAATTGATGTTCTGGAGTGGTGTGGATTACTTGTGGATTATTGTGATGTTTTTATCAGCTGTTTGGACTCTCATTCTGACGGCACCCATTCACTGCAGAAATTGGTGAGCAAGTGATGGAATGCTACATTTCTCTGAATCTGTTCTGATGAAGAAACAAACTCATCTACATCTTGGATGGAATTGAGAGTGAGTACATTTTCAGCTAATTAAAATTTTTGTGTGAACTATGCTTTCATTTTTTTTCCACCAACAGCTGTTCTTACATTAGTAACCAACTTGCCACACATTTTCATTTGTGACACTTTAACTGTATTAATTGTGTTTGTGTTAATTAATTCATTTTTGGTAAGGATGTCATAAATAAATGTCATATAAATGGTGGTTCAGGATACGTGGACCTTTATATTCCCTAAAAAATGTTTTGTCTCTAAGCATGCATTTCTGCCTAACAGTCTATAGGGAAATAACTTTTCATGAATGTGCTGAAATGGCTTCCATGTTATCTGCCAATACAAGACATAAATTGCTCTTAACATGCTGACAGTGAGTTTTTCTGCTAAATGTCGCTTTGCTCTGCCACCGGAATGTCTTTTATTGACCAAAAACACAGTGCTGTTAACTGTTGATAAACTATCAAATGCACAGGTGAGACTGATATAGTTAAATGATGTAGATAACATCCTCATATACCTGCTGTAGTTCTTAGTGTTGTTTACTAGAATGATATAATATATTCATTTATCATCTCACTGAAGGTCTAATCAGTGTAGAAGGTCACCATCATTGGCAAGCAAATGACATCTAAAATAGCATCTGATTAATAAAATATCTGATGAGTGTTGACAGCAATAAATCAGAAGGTTAAACATTATTCTAGAAGTTAAATATAAAAGGAAGCAAAAGACTGAGATATTAAATATTCACAGGGCTGTCAATTTAATTTGTTAATTTAGTGGGATGATTACCCAATTTTCAACATAAACCAATAAACTTACTGTTATATATTACTAGTAAATTGAGTGCGTTTTAAATACACAATATAACCAGCTTTATATATTTATCATAAATAAATCCATACCATGTTCACATTTTTTAACTGAATAAATGTCATTGATTTCACAATGAACATTTGTGCTGATTCTAAGTAATTGGAATATATATTGTGAAAACAGCGTTGCGCATGCGCCAGTGAGTCTCGTGAAAACCAACGTTTGTTTGTCAAAGGAAGCAAAGTTTCCTTACTTTAGCAAAGGAAAACCAGTCTCCTCTTGGCTTATATCGAAATCCTCTGACATTCTTCTTTACAAATCCTCGTTTTGTATTTCTAATTCTTGACTGTTGTTTTGTTTTGATCTCTCCACTGTGTTTCCGCGTGCGTCACTTCTGAGCGGCGCATGCGCAACACCGACGTCTTACGTCATCCGCCCGGAGCTGCTTCTATGTACAACTGTTGGCGCAAGCTACATTAAAGGGATTATTAAGTTTTGAATATGGATATTTTTCTTACAAAAACACATCGATTCGCTACAGAAGGCCTTTGTTCACCCCCCGGAGCCGTGTTTTTTATGGATGGGCGATTTTTATTTAACTTCTTTTGGACTGAAGTAATGCAACACCCGCTGAGTGGCATTAAACAGCTTGAAAGATCAAAGACAAATAACGCAGACTGGATTTGTCTGAAAGAAGAAAGTCATATACACCTAGGATGCCTTGGGGGTGAGTAAAACGCAGCCTAATTTTCATTTTTGGATGAACTAACCCTTTAATGCTCTATTTTACATGCATTGTTGGGGACATTGGCCTATTCACACCAAGACCATATACAGTTAGGTCCATATATATTTGGACACAGGCACAATTTTGTTATTTTAGCTGTTGACCAAAACTTATTCAAGTTACAGAACTGGATATGAGCTTTAAAGTGCACACTCTGAGCTTTAATTTGAGGGTATTCACATCACAATTGGAGGAAAGGTTAAGGAATTACAGCCCTTTCATATGTACCTCCCCCCCTTTTTCAAGGGACCAAAAGTAATTGGACAATTTTCATGGACAGATGTGGGCTATTCCTTCGTTATTTCTACATCAACTAAGCAGGTAAAAGGTCTGGAGTTGATTCTAAGTGTGCCATTTGTATTTGGAAGCTGTTGCTGTGAACCTACATCATGTAGTCAAAGGATCTCTCCATACAAGTGAAGCAGACAATTGTTAGGCTTCAGAATCAAAACAAATCCATCAGAGAGATAGCAGGAACATTCAGAGTAAGCTGAAAGTCTGCACTTCAATTTCATCTTGATCGTTTCATTTTAATTATATTCTGGTGGCATGCAGAGCCAAAATTGTGTCAGCGTCCAAATATATGTGGACCTAACTGTATTCATTGCAGATGCTTTCTTTTTTTTTTACGGAGAGCAGCTTTTTTTCTTCGGCTAATGATGACAACTGACAACTGAATTCCATGTCATTTTTTAAGCAGGAAATCAGCATATTAGAATGATTTGTAAAGGATAATGTGACACTGAAGACTGGAGTAATGATGCTGAAAATTCAGCTTTGCATCACAGGAATAAAGTACATTTTACATAATATTGAAATAGAAAACAGTTAAGTTACATTTTTAATACTATTTTGCAATATTACTCTTTTTACTATATTTTTATCAAATAAATTCAAAACTTTTAAAATAAATTTTACTAAACAAAAACAGAGTTTATGCAATCCAAAGCATCTCTAAACTGTGTTCTGATTGGTTGTTTGTGTACTACCCAATCCATAAAAGAACCAGTAAAACTATAAATATGTACTAACACAATAAACCTTAGAGAAACCTGAGCGTAGTTTAATCCAATAATTATCTGCCAAAGAACGTGTGTACTGTATATTACCTTTATTATGCAGGCAATTGCTGCTGTTCAGTGATAACTGCAAGTTACTTTATTGCATGCATATAAAAAAATAAGAATCTGTACTGATATGGTCTAAAACCTTTTAATGTAGTTTAATGTAGGGCATTTCTAAACTTTGGAGGGCAGTTGATCATGTTCCTGTCCCACATCTGTGAAACATGGTGGAGCAGTGTGATGGCATGAGCATGCATGGCTTCCAGTGGCACTGGGTTACTGGTGTTATTGATGACGTGACAGAAGACCGAAGCAGCCGGATGAATTCTGAAGTGTATAGGGATATACTGTCTGCCCAGATTCAGCCAAATGCAGCAAATTTCATTGGATAGAGCTTTATAGTACAAATGGGCAATGACCCAAAACACAGCAAAAGCAATCCATGAGTTTTTGAAGGTAAAAAAAGTGACGCCCCAAAACTATAACTCTACACATTTGATGGTATTACAGTCAACATGACATCAAAATTGGCAGGGTTGCCAACTCATGCAACTGACACTGTTCTCACGCTCTTACATCACACAACCATTTTCTCATGCAGTCTAAAGCACCATCAGTGAAACTGTAATAATAGGATATTGGCGAACCCGATTTGGTAAAGGCTCCAGTACGTCACTGAGTCTGCGTTCTAGAATGCATCAAAGGTTGCCATTTACAACATATTTTTGCAGCATTGAGCAGTGTAGCCAATCACAGACACATCTGTTAATTTTTTGAACACCTGTGATTGGCCATTGCGTTGAATGAGTTCGAATTCACTTGCGACTAAATGCTCGTAAATCCTCTCATTGTAACAAAGTGTAGACATGTAAATAATAGCATCATTGATTATAACAGAACATTGTGAGAATAACAGAATAACACCCACAAGCAAACACAGGGGAAAAGACAAGCAAGAAACTCCAAACCCCAAACATCGACCGACACCGCACAAGGTAATCACAAGGAGACAATTTATACACAGGGGCAAACAAGCTTAACAAGGTAACGAGAGGGCATGCACTGTAAAAAATGATATAATGAAAAAGCCACGACAACTTATGTTTTTAAGTTACTTTAACTCATATTAACTCATAAAAATAATTTATCGTTAAGATGGGCAATTTGAGCGGTTATAGGTGTATTTTACCGTTAAAGTGGGTACCAGTTGGCTTTGCTGAGCAGGCTCGGCATTTTCGCGCCCACTGGAAGTTTACCCAGTCAGTTGGTATTCGTTACTGAGTAAAGTTAAGCGATTTTTTTATTATTATTTAATTTTTTTATCAACCATCTTCATTTCCCCCTCTTTCACCCCCAATCACGACAGAGACCCTCCCACCATTTGTTTCAGTGAGATTTCAGTAAGTTTGCTAGGTGCGCCCACTGCGCTTGAAAACGGACGGTGGGCAAGCTACACTTCAAGACTGCAGCTTGGGTGGGGAGACTACTAGAGCAGCGAAAATGTACATTTCTATTTAATTTATGTTTCTCACAGTGCTACAGCCTTTATGACATGAATATTATGTTATCACAAATTGTTAAATATATTACCTTTTGTTGAATAAATGCTTTGAAATATGAATTTTTAAACTTCGATTGCAGGCGATGACCACTTAGCGCCACTCTCACCTGAGACAGGCAGCACATCTGTCAGCACAGACGCTGTTTGCCCATCATCCTGCATGCAGTGATGATGTTTATATTCATATTGTCTTCAGAAAGATATGGAAATGTTATTCACTAACGTTTCACATGGTTCATGCTTAACTCACATGCCATAATTAATATCATGACACAATCATGCCTAACTAGCATATGGTCCTTTATTAAAGCAGCAATTAACTTACATTTTAATCAAATAAAAAGGTACTCATCTTTCTTATTCATTTAAATAATGTTTTCTTCAGTTAAAATAAATAAACAGCTCACAGTTGATCAGTTAAATGTCCATTTTCGCCGATAAAATCAAGTTATGCGCGCTGTACGGAACACCATTAACCCTTATCATCTTCCGTACACTGGCGGAGGCGGTACTTTTCCCCACTTTTCTCAAAAACTATTGGTCCTAAAGACATCAATCAAAGTGTGGACTGTAGAATGGGTATTCCCCCAGAGAATGATCACACAAACTTGCTTGTTTGTCTTTCAATAACGGAGGAGTGGTCGCTGACGTGCGGCGAATAGCGAAAAGTGTACGGAACATGGTTAGTCTACGATACATCTGTTCCTCACAAGCTCGTTTTCTGTGCCATTTGTTATTTTATTGGCCATCATCATATATTTTATATATAATGTTGTTTTACGATTGCAAATTGCTTACTGGTAACAGATTACAGGTAACAGTAAATGCAGACAAATGCATTATGTTGTATGAATCGGTCATATTTTAATCATGAACAAAAAGTCTGTAAAAGTGTTGTGTAACATCTTTGGGCTTAACTGTAATTAGCAAGTAACCAACAATTCCCCGTTTACCTCCCTTTGTAGGCTATGACTGAGCACATTACAGTGAGGATCACCATCCATCTTAATATTTTGTTTTTAGGCAACTCAGGTTATTAAAGGGTTATGAGGCTCTTGTATAGGAAATGTCTTTGTTTGTGTGTGTGTTGTTTACAAGTAAATTTAAGTTTAATATATATATTTTTTTTTTTTCAAGCTTTTCTCAGTGGTTGTTTCCCATGAGGTATGAGTGTATTTTCAGCTTTGTATGACAGTTTCTTGGCAGTTTTTTGCTACTTTTGTGCCCTTGTTGTATACATATACTGGCATTCACACATTAGCATGCACAGGCAGGTTGTGTACTGTTCTTAATATTAAAACCCTGTTTATAAGCACTGCAAGAAAAAAATACATTTTAAATGTTTCAAACAAATGTTGTAGTATATTTTTGTATCTGGATCTAAAATAAAGTTTACGTTATCATAACTAGAAAATTAATGTTAAAAATTTTGAACTTAAGTTGAAACAGCAAACATTGTAACGTCAAATGAACTTCAATAAAACAATTCAGCACTATGCAAGATTTAAATTAGTGAGTTGAAATGACTTGTACTTTTAAGTTGATTTACCTTCAAATTTTAAGGCAGCCACAAAACTTACGTTTTTAAGTTGAAAGGGGTGAAAATTTTTTACAGTGTGGTTAGTTGTAGAGAGAACACACTAGGGTAAATCTGGGAGCTAACAAGGGAGTTAAGTCTTCTACAAACCACCATTTTAGCAATCCTATAAGATCACTGCAGATCACACTGTGCCACATGGATCTAATAAACTTGGGTATGACATGTATGTAGACTATGATGATGACACGCTCGTACGCTACAACGCACGTTACTATAGAAGAATAAAACGTCATCAGCATGTGCTAGTAAACAAAAAGAGCATGTTGAATCACACTTTAGCAGTTGTAGTTTTTATCTGTGCTGAAAAAAAGTGGAAGCGGCGAAAGAGGAAGGCATAAGAGTTTGAGGTAAGCAGTTTTATGTTTTAGCGTCATGTCGCGTTGATTTCATTTCGCAGTTTTATTGGCTGCTCAGTTAACATAGATCGTAGCAGCAAACACACTGTGCGATGATCATGCTGTATTTCTGACACTGTCAGAAAATGATTGTAGGCTATCTTTGGTCGCAAGACCGTGACATTGGCCATCTTTGAACCGTTCTCACTGTACGACACAGGACCATCAATTAGGAGCCACAATCACAGAAATCGCCACGACTGTTTCACGATGCCAATCTTTTGTCTGGGACAGCCGAAATTGTGCAGTGTGTTTTGGGCTTTACAGAAGCAGGGCTAACATAAAGGGAAACTAACCGACACAATAGGAGCAGGGAAAACACTTCAACAAAAGTCCAAACTCAGCCAACACAAACCGAAACCCCCACCCATCCCACCATGGAAATTGTCAACTCAAAAGTTGGCAGCCCTGAATTGACTCTATATACTTTATTAATACACCATCCTGGTCTTATTGTGCACAATTCTTCAGCCCACATTTTGATATGTAACATTAACTTTTTTTTACAATTTTCACAAAAATTTCAAAATAGTGATAGTACCATGATTATTATCATGATTACATAGTAACATGATTATGTCAGGTAGGCCTACAATTGCCTGTATATATATGTGCAAAACTGAAGAAAAAAAAAAAGGTGGCAATATGAAAAATACAAAAATAAAGCAAAAATACTGTTTAAATGAAAAATAAATCAAATGAATAGTAGTCGAAATGAAAATAAAACTATTGTAAAATAGATAAATGGAAAAAAAAATGTAAATCAAATGAATAGTAGTCAAAATGTAAAACATTTTTAGAATGGATTATAAAAAAAAAAAAAAAAATCAGACTAGTTGCAAACTAATTGTGAACTAATTCACTATTTTTGTTGTCCGTTGTTTTTCCTTTTGAATATCCTGTTTCACTCAACAACAACAAAAAAATCTAATTAAAGGGCTGTTTTTTTATTTTCAGAAAGCATTCTCTCAAATTTTTTGTTTATCCATTGAAAGTCCATGCAATAATGAATTTTAGTACTTTTTGATGCGTCAAAGTTTTGGTTGCATGGACTTGGATGTATGGAAGCCCGTTTCCGCCACTGAATAAAAAATAAATAAAAAAAGATTATTGTGACTTTTTATCTCACAATTCTGACTTTTTTTCTCAGAATTGTGTGATACAAACTCGAAATTGCGAGAAATAAAGTCAGAATTGTGAGATAAAAAGTCGCAATAACCTTTTTTATTTTTTATTCAGTGGCGGAAACGGGCTTCCATATGGATGGACAAATATTATGAGAAAATCTTAAAATCTTAAATTGTTTTCTGAAGATGAACAAAAGTCTAATGGGTTGGGAATGACAGGAGTAAGTGATGACAGAATTTTCATTTTTGGGTGACCTATACAGCAAGTAAAATGGGTTGCGAATAGCATGTAATGTTGGCTAGAGTGTGTTTACACTTGTAGGTCCGGACCAGAAAAGAAAATTCTACATTTAATCCTGGTTCACTTAAGCCGGGCGTACACGGTGCAAATTCTGACGGTCGGAAGATCGTATGCCCACACACACGATACGAGTGAGTTTATCTGAAAATCGTATGGACACAGTGATATACGACCCCATTTTAAGACCTGCCGAATTCCGAAGCAATCGCGTGAAGTTCCCTAATGTAATGTATTGAATTGAGTTGAGAAAAGGGCAGTGTATCATGTAGCCGTTATGAATAAGCCTTCATTTAAATAAAACATTCATTCTCTCTCTCTCTCTCTCTCTCTCGCATAACTGCATAATATTAATACGAGACGTAAGTGTTTTTTACACATTCAGGATCTTTCAGCACCGGGAAACAGGGACGTCTGGTCACCCCATGTGTGAATTATAATATAGCTAGGAATAGCTATAGCTAACAATAAGTACCTATACATGCTACATATCACCCGATACCTGTAGCTCCTGAGCGATCCACTGTAAAATATCATCTCGGACGACCCTGACATGTAGGCCTCTGCATGACATCATATACTGTAGCGCTCACTGTTCCTGCCAAAGTTCAGCGAGTTATGCTGCGTTCAAGTCCTCCTGGGACGTTCGTACTTACGAGTTGACAAGTCGTAATTACGACATCAGGTGCGTTCAAGTCAGTTTAGTCGGCACAAGATGGCGGTGTACCTTCTTTTAATAAATTACAAGAAAATACAATAGGGTCTGTTAACTCTGCTTATAGAAAATGAAGAGCAAAGAATTCGCATCAGGTGTGTTTTGCGTTTTTAATATTTTTAAAACATGCAACATGGCAAATCAAAAGATTTTTCACCTATAGGTGCAAAAATGATAGCATTTTTTAACTTGGATTTCATTAACTAGCTGCGTAACAAGAACATGACCAATTTAAGTTTATAGGACAACTAAACTATCAATTTAAACAAGAATTTACCGTCAACTACAGACGTTGCATCCATCGATTCCGCCATGTTTCTCACTGACACGCCCCCAACTCCGAAACTCGGGGCTTAAAGAAAATTTCGAGTTTCCCACTCGTAATAACGACTTTGTGGTGGCGTTCATGTGCGTTCAACTCATAAATGCGATCTATCCGATATGACTTGAACGCACCATTACTCCACGCTCAGAATTTGAGCAATACTTTTCATTGTTCCAATTGTCTAAGAACAAAATCGCTTTAACAACTTTATCTGTTTGTAACTCTTTTCCTGTCTTTAATGACAAGTCTCAAATTGTTTTTTTTTTTCAGTTTGTAATGTATTAACGTTATGTTAACGTAACGTAATGTTAATTTTATTTATTTATTTTCCTTTTATTTCGTTGTCATTGTCTATCACTTTTATTTGTTGATGGTTGTATTAGTGTTTGTATTCTGTTTTTGAGCATTAATAAAAAAAATAAAAAATAAACAAAGTTCAGCGAATTTCTATCGTCCTTTTCATCTTTTTCCTGTAGCTTTCCTCAGCTCCTGGACTTCAGATAGATAGACAGATCAGCTCGTTCAAGCGCACACACCTCACGAATGCAAGCCGACAGCTCCCAAACTTTTTTGACATGTTTAAAAATGATCAATGCGAGCCACGACCATGCGAGCATCAACGATTCCTCCCAATGGGAAATAAATCGCGTACGACGTCGTACGTCAGCAAAAATCGTGTACGCCCGGCTTTAGGCCCAATCCCAATTCTACCCCTTAGCCCTTCCCCTTTTCTGTCTCGATTCTCTTTTGGTTGGAGGGGTAAGGGGAAGGGCCGGATAGCGCTTCAAACAAAGATTTTTCGGGACCACACTTCAACCGAAGGGGTATGAATTATCTCAGCGTAAACCGGCTTCAGGGCCAACATGGCTGTCCGAGCGAACAAAAAGACACATAAATGTAAGCATTTTTTACATTAATAAAGATTTTAACGAAAAGTAATCATTTGTTAGCTAGACTACGTATGATGACGTGTGACAGCATAGTAGTGGTGTCCCAATTCTTAGGGGAATATTTTCACCCCTACCCCTTGACACTCTGTTTCAAGGGACATGGGGAAGGGGTAGGCGGAGGGGTAGGGGTAGGGGAAGGGGAAGGTGTATAAAATAGAATTGAGATTGGGCCTTAGTGTTCACATTGTCATTTTTAACACTGAACCTAACGATCAAAACAAAAGGCATGAGGATTCAGTCATAACATAATTTGAACAGCTTTTATGACGTATATTTTGAACTTAACTTACTGAACATCAAAAACAATGCTGTGTGCTGGACTAAATGCCCTCGTTGTATGTGTGTACATGGTGGTATTTTAAACAGCTTATAACCTACAAAAAGCGTATAAAATATGTAAAGGAGTCAAAAGAGTGACAGGAATTCAGACATGGAGATCTGCTGAAAGGAGTCGGCGTTTCCAATAGCAACTTATTACGAGAAGAGCCAGGTATGCTTGAGCATTCTGTCCTTTTTAGAGTCACATTGTGTGACATCACATCCTGTTTTTGGTTCGTTTAGATGTCTTTGGTCTGTGTTGCGTTCATTTATCAGTCGGGTTTGTTAAGAAAGTGGACTGAGATGCACACTACAGTTTCGGAGCAGCGTTCACACTTATTCAAATGAGCTACACTAACAGAGCAATCACACCAGAGTTCGTCAGAATCAAACCAAACCTGCCAAGTGTACGTGCATCTGTGGATAAAGAAAAGCGTATTTCCTTGCAATAAATCTGTTGATCGTCTGGCTGACTTGGAGATACCTGAGCATGAAAATGAAGGAACTTTCCTCAGAAGCCCTGTCACAGAAGCATCCACAGCTCAGTCTCCAGCTCACAGTCACTTCAGCTGGTAATTCAATTCTGGAGCTGTAATGGAACTCTGTGAAGTGTGTCAGAGCTGTGATTGCTCACAACATCCAATCTGCAGAGATAAGGGAAGAGCTCGCTTTGACTAGCACAACGCTGAGCCGGGGAAAACCCACGCCGGGTTCATCTGATCGGCTTGATGCACAAAAACCTGCTCCAACATGGAGAACATCTCTGGCTGATTTCTTCTGTTTGTGTTTTGTCCTTCAAAGGTCTCCCTTGATGCTCTTTACTTCTTATTGGCACAGCCCAGATTACATTAAAACTAGCCACAAATGAGACAATTGTTTGTCATGCAGTGAGAGTATAAAACTATATAGCAGCTCAGGTCTTTCAGTGAATTGAAATATCTGCAGATTTTGGTTATCTTGGCAAGTCTTCTCATTGTTTAGAGATCTTTTCTAAAACTCAAGAGGAGACGTGAGTTGAAGTTTGAGAAGCTGGATGCTCTATCAAAAGTGATTGTTCTCCATTTAATCTTGTTATTGTCTAAGAGAAACAATACAGATATAAACAGAACAAGATATGTTTTTTTCTGTAATGGGAGTCTCCTGGTTTTGTAAATAATTACTAACAATCAAGAATGTGTATATCCATTTGAACGGATATAAGCTGAGGTTTGCTTTGATTTTAGGTGAACTGGCTTTTTAGAAAGAGAACTGCTGTAACAGCTTGTCCAAACTCCCATGCAGCTCTCTTGAGTGTTTTTGGAAACCCTGCGGCTGGCATCAATTTACGCTGTACATATTCCTGTTAAATGAAGTCATCTCTGAGCAATTGTTGGATACATCAGCGTTTTCTAGTATGTTAAAATCATAAAACAACAGGGTTCTCACTGACATTACGAGAAATGTGATTTCAGAGAATCCACCAAATGTATATTAGGCCAGGAGGGGGGATTGCAATGAAATGTCTTGAATGTGCAACACTATTTCTCATTTACATCAATCAACATTACATAAACACAAAGCTATTTATAACAGTGGTTCTTAACTAGTTTCAGGCAAATCCACTAACATAGACATAGACAGACTGAATAGGAAAACTGACAATTTTGTAAATGCACAAACAGCAGCTGAAGCGTGGTCTACCAGCCTGACACATGGAACAAACACTTGGTTAATATTGTGTTAGTATTAGCCGCATTATCAAGTGACAGATGAATTTGCTCCAAAATACTGCAGTTTGATTGGACGCCTTTGACGTCAACAGCAAAAGATATGGGACATGTTTTCCCCTCCTTTTTAAAAGATGATATTCCCATGACCAATTTTTGGGGAACCTTTTTGAGCCAATCAGCTGAGCTGTAAATGCCATGTGACTAATCAACTGGAAAATTACATCATGACAGTGCTGATTGACTAATGGCGCTACAAGAACACGCAGACTTCTACACCATTAACTATCCTGAGCTGCCCATTTCATCCCCTGCAGTATCCCTTGTATCCCTTAAAACTCATTTGTTTAAATCAAAATGACATATTTAAAAGTGTTTCCCATTTCTTCATGTATTAAAATGGCTTAAATGTACCTCATTTAGTATCCATGGATCTATGAATATGCAAATCAGTTCCTGCCTCCACTCAACTGCACCAGCTCGGAATACTCTGAATAGTTAGCAGAAATACATGCTGAAGTAAACGCTACACAATGGCAGTGGCAATCTTGGATTATTGGTAGGTGCTATGTCATTCATTGCGATTTAGAGAATCAATCCATGAGTGAATGTATTTAAATTATAGCCTAGAAAGCTTACAAAGAGAGCTTCTCTTATAATCACTGAAAAGCTGTCACTCGTTTTAGTTCACCGCAGTCTCATTCTGTTATAATTTATGAAGCTCTAAAGTGCAGAGTTATTCTCTTATTTACATCGTGTTTACTTTATAATGAGAGGATTTATGCAGAACTCAGTACTGAACAGAACTCAGCATTTGAGCAGTGAGTTGATTCTGCGTTTAAATCTTCTTAAGGTATTCAATGAAACAATCCAATAGTTATTGTTACATGATTTCAGTTCCCTCCCCACCCTATAGGGACTTAAATCATGCCACACTAATGGTGCGGTCAACACCGCATGATTACTCAGCCTGCATTATCAAGATATAGGATTACTCAGCCTGCATTTTCAAGATATAGGAGAAGAGGAGACCAAATGTTATCAAATTTATCCAATTTATTTACCAACAGGAATCTAATTTTTTCCAAATGTAGTACCTTAATCATTTCTTCCAACCAAAGTTTAGCTGATGGGGCTTCTGTCATTTTCCAAAACCTTAGGATAAGTTTCTTTGCCACAATAAGTCCATAGGACAGCAACTGTTGTTGAGATGTTTTAAGTGATATGATTTTATCAGAAATTCCAAATATCACAAGAAAGTGGTAGTTTTAAATACTTCAGTCCAGAATGAGATTAACATAGAACAAAAAAACATGACTATGCAAGGGAGTAGCTACATCAGTCTGACATTTGTCACAAAATGGGGAGACATCTGGAAAAAGTCTATGTAATTTTGTTGTTAGTATCAATATGTTTGACTTAAGGTTATCTATAAGCAGTGTGCTCCAAAACAGTGACAAAATTCGCATTTAGAAGATATAAGCATTCAAAGCTTGCAGTTTGTCACTTCCGCCAAAATGGATCAACGATTTTTTTGACGTCACCTGGTACCTCAGCTTCTCATCAAATCTTCTGACCAATCAAATGCTCTCTAGAATCCGAAGCACCCGCCCCCTACACTATAAATAGACGCTGAATCTGCGGCTGAGATCAGTTACTTGTTCACAGTGTAGTATTTCCTGTACAGTGAATGGCACGTATTGCACAATGTAGGCGATAGGGAATGATTCAGATAGTGTAAATATGCTTTCGATTGGGGCAAATGAGGTCTGGTTTCACATTGTGTCACGCGAACTGCGGCAGCGCGCACAGTCTGATCCGGACTTTGGCTCCGGTCCAGAGACGCGATCGCACGGAGCGGATCATATGCGCGAGTCGGCATATATTAAAAACTTTTAAAACTACACAGCCTCAGCATGATTATGATCACTATTTTGTTTTAATAAGAGTTTCATATTGAATCTAGGGAGTAATCTGTGGCTGTCAAATGTGGCTTTACCGAGCTCAAAGGTTCTGACCCATGCAGATATAAACAAAACGCTATTGGCTAATTTAAAAAGGGGGC
>NW_015548217.1:3118014-3159355 GCF_001515605.1 Sinocyclocheilus anshuiensis | reverse complement strand
TTCTGACCAATCAAATGCTCTCTAGAATCCGAAGCACCCGCCCCCTACACTATAAATAGACGCTGAAGCTGCGGCTGAAATCACTTGTTCACAGTGTAGTAATTCCTGTACAGTGAATGGCACGTAGTGCACAATGTAGGCGATAGAGAACGATTTCCAGCAGTGTAAATATGGTTTTGATTGGGGCAAATGAGGTCTGATTTCGCGTTGTGTCACGCGAACCGTGGCAGCGCGCACAGTCTGCTCTGGACTTTGGCTCCGGTCTGTGATTTCACCAAGTACAACATGTTCCTGGATCAACATACTTGTTGATCCTGGAACAGCATTCCAATTAACCAATCAGAATTGAGGGATAACTTTTCAGGAAATGTCAGTTTTAGGCTTACAATCAGGATTAGGTGCTTCTACACCCTTGTTAATCAGCTATCATTTCACACTGACTTTAGGAATAAATTATGGGTAGGGATTGGGTTTAGTCTATATTTTTTGGACAGTAATGGTGATCCAGGATCAACAAAAGATCTTGATCCAGGAACATGTCTTACTTGGCAAAATCACAGCAACCATCGCACGGAGTGAATCATGCGCGAGTTTAATATATGCATATTAAACACTTTTAAAACTACACAGCCTCAGCATGATTATGATCACTATTTTGTTTTTGTAAGAGTTTCATATTGAATCTAGGGGGTAATCTATTAGACTGTGGCTGTCAAATGTGGCTTTACCGAGGTCAACGGCTCTGGCCCAAGCAGATATAAACAAAACGCTATTGGCTATTTTTAAAAGGGGGCGTGGCTGCTCGATATGTCCCGTCCTGCTGTCTTCCTGTTTCAGTTGAAATTAAGTCACCACATAGAATAACGCTGCATGTTTCAAGGCACTTCAGGGAGCCTTTAAAGGGATAGCTCACCCAAAAAATTTAAATTACCCCAATTTACTCACCCTCAAGCCTTAGGTGTATATGACTTTCTTCTTTCAGACAAATACAATTGGAGTTATATTAAAAAATGTCCTGGCTTTTCTAAGATTTCCAATCGCAGTGAATGGGGTTTAAGATTTTAAAGTCCAAAAATCTGTATCCATACATCATAAAAAGTATTTCACACGGCTCCGGGGGAATAATAAAGGCTTTCTGAAGTGAACTGATGCATTTGTGTAAGAAAAATATCCTTATTTAACTTTATAAACTGTAATCTCTAGCTTCCGCTAATTGTCGTATGCGCGTTTACAAGAGAGTGGCGGATGATGTAGGATGTAGGTGTAGCCAGTGCCGCATTAAGCCTTTGCGGGGCCCTGGGCTAACGCAGCTTTGAGGGCCCCCCTACCAACCCTTTAGGGGGCTTTAGCCACCCTAAATTTCTACTCAGCCCCCCTAAAAATTTTGCAATTAGCTCCATAAACTGTACACGAATTCTTGATCACCTCAGTTCCCTTTAAATTTCATATGAAAACGGCAGCAGACTTCGGCTCCTCCCCGTCTTTCAGCACGTTCTTCAATCCGCAGACCGCGGCGGCGCAGAGCGAGAAACAGAGGACAAGATGTGTGTTTATCGATAGATTGTTATAATATCTGTATCTGTGCAGTTCTTTGTCATAAATACAGTTTACAAAATGTCACGGGGGAGCAATTGGTTTTCCATCTACTGTAAAGTTTTCGCTGCGTTCACCCCTTATCACACCACAGCTGTTTCCTCCAGCGAAAATCTAGCCCTTAACACATATGAACACGTACTTTATAGAACTATCATGTTGCTATTTTCATTTGAAAATGTAACTTTCAATATTAAACATATTACAGTGCATGTTGCATTAACCTTACAATAATGCACAGAACTGATTAAAGGCAGTGACAGTACAGTATTTGAGCGTATGCTTGAGCTAAAGAAAGAGCTTTGTAGAAATTAAAACAGTATAATTTTGTGTTTGCAGAGTAAACCGGTGTGTGTGTGTGTGTGTGTGTGTGTGTGTGTGAGAGAGATTAGGAAGACTTGTATTTGGCTTATTCATTACTCAAATGCTATTATACCCATCTATGCAATACAGTGGAATACTGCAATAAGTTTAGTATACCACCCTACTCAATTCGTCAAACATTTTTAAAATTGTATTTATTCATTTATTTATTTTTATTTTTTATTATTATACTCTCATTGGGGGCTAAGCCCCCCTAAAATGAAAATCCTAGAATCACCCCTGATGCGCACGTCATAATCCCATAGGAGGCAAAAAAATTAACAATATTATCCAGTAATAATCTTACAAATCAGCCCAGCAAATAAAATTAAATATCACTCACAACTGAAAGGGCTTCTTCCTGCTCTTCTTATAATGCGCTAGAAGTTATAGACATTTAAAAAATTTATAATTTTGTTTCTCTATTTAACTTACAATAGTGAAAGACATCTTCCCTCAGGTATTTGTATTTATTAAGCACCAATAAACACAACAGCAGTTGACCATAGTGCTGTACATATAAAATAAAAAAACAGTAAAAAGAATAACAGTAAAAGATAATTTAACATACAAAGTTTAAAAAGCCAAAAGATTTCAAAGATTTCAGTTTGTGGCCCTGAACATTTTCAGAAATGGAGCCATTGCAAAAACACCTTGTGGTAGCCATGGCAACCATTTTACTTTCCGCCATAACCAAATGATCTATGTTGTGTCATATCTCCTGAACCAAACGTGATAACACAGAAAAGGTGATGTCTACCCCTATGTTTTGGCGGTCAAGGATTACAAAGATACCACATACAACAACATAAACTGTTCAGGTGAACAGTTAATGGTGAAATCAGCAATGTTAGAAGGAAATCACTTATACAGTGGTCCATATTATGGCTATTAATTTTTTCTTTCTTTGATAATTAACTAATATCTTATTCAATAATGCAATAAAAGATTGTTTTCAAGAATACAATCATATGTTTCAGAGATATATATTTTAAAAAGTCAGTGAAATCAGTAAAAAATATTATCATATTTAGGTAAGAAATACGTTATTTGTCACTCCTACACCCAAAAAAAATCTCTGACAACAGTCTATGTGACTAATTCAAAAGTTTATACTCAGTTTCTTTGCTTATATTATGTTACATTTATGTTTCTGCTGCACTGTTTTATACAACTAAATTTTACTCCCAAATGTAATTAAGCTTAAAGGTCAGACAGATCGTTTTGCAGCACCCTTGAAGGGCCTTTTCCAAACAAAGGCAGTATTGTTGCAGGATGGCTGTCTTTTTTTTTCATTGAACTCTCCCAATAGCTCTACACGCGGGACAGTCTTCCTGTGTAGCAGATTTCCACTTTCCTGAATACAGCAGATAAAACAACATGCACTAAACTATTAGTCATGAAGATCTTTTTCTGTCCGCATAGGAGCAGTTAACAGCCTGTAATGTTTTAGCCTTAATGTTTTAGTATAATTGTAACACATTAGAAATACAGAATTTCTGTATATAGCGAATATGCAGATGGGAGGCTGATATGCTCTTTATACAGCATAAAAAGTGCTTTGCATGCATAGAAAATGACAGTATTTGCCTCTGTTGTACAAACGTAACTGGCATGCAGATAAGCGATAGTAATAACCAATTATCATTTAACCCCAGTTGCACACAGACTTTGCTCATTAAAACCAATCACAGGGGCAAAATATGATGGCTAATCTATCAGGCCTCAGTTCCATGCGTCAGACATTTGACGAGTAGGGAGTGAGACTGTGTTGGTTCATAAGGGCAAGAGCTGTTCCTATCACAGACATCGTTAAAATGCACAGCTCACAGTGACGGAGCATTAAGAGCAATATAATAACCTCAAAAGTATCCGATAGACAATTCTCTGTGTTGTATCACCGGGAAAAGTCCATTTACTGAGGAATTACTAGTTTTATGGTCATGTAAGGGGTTACTGTTTATTAGCATGGTTCAATATTTAATATTTGGGTTCCTGGACCGACTTTGATGTTACTCACTAGGACATTGTTAAATTAGCTATTATCAGGCGCAAGTGTATTTTAATGCACTTGACAACCTGTCAAAGAAGGGAAATATTGAATGTTTCACTCGTACTTTGTTGGCTGTATTCTGGCCTCTTGTGGCCTGACCATGACATGAATTATATTTTTCTCTCTCTCTTTTAAAGGGATAGTTCAAGGGATGGCTTTTAAAAATTGTAAACAGTTTTTAATAGTTCGCATAAAGAAAGAAAGAAAGAAAGAAAGAAAGAAAGAAAAATATTTTATAGTGAAATGCCATTAAAGACTTTCCCCCAAAAATTAATTCTGCCATTATTTACTAAAGAATACTTTTCTTTCCCTAAAAGCAAATGGTGACCAGGGAATGTCTAGCTCCAAAAAAAGCAGTGTAAATTTAACAAAACATTGCACATAATATTCATTTAGAGAGAACTAATCCTTTAGACAGACAGACAGGTAGACAGACAGACAGACAGATACTGGATGGATGGAGAGACAGACAGACAGACAGTGTATAGATAGTCAGACAGAAAGATTGATAGATGACAAACAGATAGTAGATACACAGGTAGACAGACAGGCAGGTACTGTTGAGAGAGATATGGAGACAGACAGATGGATAGTGCATCATATCCTGTAAACATGACTCTGTTCATTCATGAAGTATATGTCTGCACTGAAGATCACTGAGAAATGCTTTACAAACACACCCACTCTCCCAGCATGTTTGTGCCTGTCATCTTCACTGCAGTCGCTCTCTAGTCCTGCTTAGTTGAGTCTTACCAGAGTCAGTGGAGAGGAGCAGCATTCAGCAGCTTATACTGCAGACCTGCACAATGAGAGACAACAGCTGTAAAGAAAGCATAGACAAAATCCTGCAAGAGGCTCCGACCGCAAGAAAAGCTCTTCTGGACAACCACAGCAATCTGCACAAGGTGGCCGATTACTGTCAGAGCAAATACCTCAATGTGAGCCATTTTTAGTTTTTCTATACATTTAATTTGCAGTAATATGTTTAATTTTTTTTTTCACTCCAAATTTTTATTTTATAGATCTTCCTGGATATTGTGTGTTCTTTAAGTTTACATTATGCCTAAACATATATAGTATGTAGGTACTGATAAAAAAAAATAGTACAACATTGTAAGTAGTCTAGTGATGACATACTTGCTTCTTTTAACTATTTGAACTGGATTTAATAACTGAATTTTATTACATTTGCAAAAGTCATACATGCATCACACTAAAAGTGAAATTCATTTCACAGCTCCATTTATATTATGAGTTATTCACATGGATTGTTGAAACACCTTTCTTCAGGCTGTACTCTATTCCAGTCTTTTCAGTCAGCTTTGTGCTGTCTGTACTGACGGCTTACATGCCTAAACAAGACTGTGGTATGTATTCCTAGAACTCCATGAAAACCTTTCTTAACATGTTTATCTAGGAATCCATCTCTGTATCCTGGAGGTCTGTTATACTGAATGCAGCATGTTTGTATATCCATATAATATCATCTGTAGGTCTTTATCATTAATGATCATATTCAGTAGTATATTCAGCATTATATTTATACACTATCATTTAAAAGTGAAAGGGTTAATCTTTTTTTAAGACAGTAATACTGTGGTATGTATTCCTAGAACTCCATGAAAACCTTTCTTAACATGTTTATCTAGGAATCCATCTCTGTATCCTGGAGGTCTGTTATACTGAATGCAGCATGTTTGTATATCCATATAATATCATCTGTAGGTCTTTATCATTAATTATAATATTCAGTAGTATATTCAGCATTATATTTATACACTATCATTTAAAAGTTAAAGGGTTAATCTTTTTTTAAGACAGTAATACTCAGCAACTCACTGTCATAAGTGACAGTACAGACATTTATAATGTTACATAAAAATTCTATTACACATAAATGCTGTTCTTTTGAACTTTCTATTTATCACAGAATCCTAAAACTGTTTCTACAAGAATATTAAAGAGCATAACTGTTTTCAATAATAATAATAAAATGTTTATTGAGCACAAATCAGCATATTTAATTACTCACCCTCATGTCGTTCCAAACCCGCAAGACCTTCATCCATCTTCGAAACACAAATTAAAATATTTCTGATGAAATCCGAGAGCTCTCTGACCCTCCATAGACAGCAAGAGTCCTAACACAATCAAGGTCCAGAAACGTAGCAAGGACATCGGTCAAATAGTATAAAAATGATTAGAACTTGATTAGATCAAGTTCACAGGCCAGGACTGTGGATACCAGAGTTCTTTCAGTCTGTTGTTATTCATAAAAGCCTTTATAGAAGAGTTTGAATATTGAAAATTATAATTTTTTTTTACTTTAGGTGGAGGACACGAGAAGTGTCATTGAAGAGTCCAAAGCTCTCACCACGCAGGCCCTGGCCAGTGTCACATACCAGATAAACAATCTGGCCACATCTGTGCTGAAAATCTTAGATGCTCAGACGGTTCAGCTAAATCAGATTGAGTCCTCCGTCAACTTGCTGACTCTGGTGAGCTCCGCTTATCACTTAACGGAAAGCACCAGAATCTCTTGAAATACAATGCCAGTCATTACTAATGGCAAGTCAGGACAGTGCTGGAAATATTAAATAATAATTTGTGCTTCTGAATAAAAGAATAGATCACCCAAAAAGGAATATTTGCTGAACATGCCATCCAAGATGAAGATGAGTTTGTTTCTTCATCAGAATAAATTTGGAGAAATTTAGCATTACATCACTTGCTCATCAATGGATCCTCTGCAGTGAATGGGTGCCGTCAGAATGAGAGTCCAAACAGCTGATAAAAACATCACAATAATCAACAAGTAATCCACACCACTCCAGTCCAGCAATTAACATCATGTAAAGCAAAAAGCTGTGTGTTTGTCATAAACAAATCCATCAATAAGATATTTTTACCTTCAAACCTTTGCTCCATTGCTTTAGTCTTCTATCCATAATATTGCTTTTTTCAGTTAACGGAATACATGTAACAGCATTACGTAATCAGGTTACGTAATCTAGTAACTAATCAGTTACAGTTACATCAAAAAAAAAGTAATAGGATTAAAGTTACATTTTGTAAAAAGTGGGAATACTAGCATGATTACATTTCTTTAATTTAAAATGAAATAAATTAGTTTTTTGACATAATGCTGTATTTCGAGCTGCTTCATCATAGTTCCTGGTTCTGTTGACACACGTTGACTCACGTGAGCAATCTGCTGGTGCGTGCGCAAATAACACCCATCTACAATTATTCTCCTCGAACGCGAGATGAGACGCTGCTACAGTTAATTAATTACGATGCTTCATGTTCAACAATATTTATTATGTCTATGGGCACAACAATGAGCATGTTACTGTTTACACGGTCGTCAAGGATACGCAAAGCGAATGTGGGCAGCCAAGCCATCGTTTTCAAAAGTCTCCATTTTGGTACATTAACGCAACCCCGGAGTTAAAACGGGGTCTGCAGCGTTTTCAAAAGTATCCGTTTCCGACCTCGAAAACGCCAGAGTAGTGTAAACGACAGGCGTAACCGTAGCAAAAGTTATGCATTTTAAAACAAAAACGCACTGTTGTAAATGGGGCATAATTGATGGACTGGAGTATTTGTGGATTATTGTGATGTTTTTATCAGCTGTTTGGACTCTCATTCTGACGGCACCCATTCACTGCAGAGGATCCACTGGTGAGCAAGTGATGTAATGCTACATTTGTTACATTTTTAGCAAATTTTCATTTTTTGTAAACTATTCCTTTAATAGACATTATAATTTTGTCAAAATAACCTCCTAATGTCAGTGTTCACATTCAGACAGTTGGCATGTACAAGGAGAAACTAGCCCGGAAAGAGATCGGCGTGCTGACCAAACAGTCAAAAGTTCCCCGGACTCAGAAGGTGGTTCCCCCAGTGAGTGGCCTGGAGCCGTCGCGTGCATACAGGCGGGTTCCCATATCCTACACCCGCTTGGACAAACTGGGCCACAGCCACTGGGAAGGCAGCAAAACTGTGAGCAAATATATCTGCAAATACATAATACTTTTTATTTACACTGCTGTTTTTTCACTTGTTGTGGTTAAATTAAAAGTAAATTAGATACAGTATATTTTATAAATAATATTAAACAATATGTGATCTAATGTTTGCATTAGCCCTAAAAATGCATAGCATTTTGTATTTTATATAATATTGTATTATATATTATATACAACCATTCAAACATTTGGGATCAGTAAGTTTTGTAAAAGAGTTATTTTAAATTGTTAGAAAATATTACAGAAAACATACCTATCCCAAACATTTGAAATGAAATATATAGTATTTACTGGTATAAAAAGTATTTATGAATACATATAATGAAAAAGTATTTTAAGTATAATATATATCTCACACTAAGAAATTTATTTTTATAACATGTGAATTGTGTACTTGCATGTACTTATTCCATTTTAAAGAATCATAAATTTATCACAAGGAAAATAAGTTCAAACAAATCTAGCTGCCAATGTCCTTTTTACTGTTTTTCATAAGTAGTTATAAGTTTACTCATATTTATAAGATAAGAGCTTAACTTACTAATTTAAATGATTTGCACCATACAGTATTTTCAGCCTAAAACCCCTACTGATTTCATATATTTATTTGAATTTATTATGTTGTGGCACTGAAGGAAGAGCCAAAAACAGACAATGAGGACTCTGTGTCTGTACAGCTTGGCACACAGGAGACCAGCACCTTCAACTGGTTTGTAATAAAAAGGCTTTTGCTGTTTATATTCAGATAGATTTAGTTCAAAATGTTTTTGATTAACCCACTTGTTGTTGCTGTGCTTTCAGGTCTTTTTTGGGAATCGCAGTTCCTCCTCCATCAGTGCCTGACTGGGTGGGTTCTAGCGCCTCTGCTCCACCTGACCTCTCTCCAGCCTCACCGCCTCCTTCACTCATGTCTGACCGTTCCCCGTCTCTACCAGCCTATCCCGACCTGTCCATGCTGCCTCCTCCATCTCTCCCAGATGATGAGATGGGAGACGCTCCACCCCCACCACCTCCTCCCTCTCCTCCTCCACCTAGTTCTGTGTATGGAGGTTCTTTGGTTCCCCCTCCACCACCTCCACCTGGCCAAAATACCTCATTAACTTCAGCAAACCCTCCACCTCCTGCTGGTAACATGGCTATTCCACCTCCTCCTCCACCTCCTCCAGGCAATGTCACTGTCCCACCTCCTCCACCTCACATTCAGGGCAAGATGGCTGCTCCTCCTCCACCTCCTCCTCCTCCTGGCTCTTACAGTGGGTCATCACTACCCCCACCTCCTCCTCCTCCTCCTCCTGGCTCTTACAGTGGGTCATCACTACCTCCACCCCCACCTCCACAAAATGCCTCCATGGTGCCACCGCCACCTCCTCCTAATACTGGAGGAAAATTTATTCCACCACCTCCTCCTCCACCTCCCCCATTTTGAATGTTGATTTTGAATGTTATTTTTTATGGAAAAGACTATATGACATTTGATGAGATAAGATTTTTTAATGCTTTTTATTAAATAATATGAAAATGTTCTTATAAATGTTTATGGTATGAAACATTAAATAAAGACGATAATGTTTTGTATAAAGCGTATTACGTAATATTCTTTTTATGATGTACTCACATAAATTGAAGGAACATATTTAAATGCTTTATTGTGTGGTTAAAAATTCCAAATATATATATATATTTAATGGATTGTTACTTCGTTTTCAAAGCTGTCGAGCATTTAAAGCTGCAGTCCTTAACTTTTGGCGCTCTAGCGGTTAATAAACAGAACTGCGTGCGTCTTGCGGAAGAACATTGTAGCCGGAGCTACTTCTCTCTGTTTATGTCTATGGCGAATCACGCAGGTACTGGGCTACTCCGCAGCGGTACCTAACCGAATCAGTCTAAATAGTCCGAATATAAACACTTATTATAGGTGTACCGTAGTGACTCAGGACAAGCCAAAAACGCGGTTTGGAAAATGGATTCATGGTGTACTCGCTTATTGTAGAAATTTTGTACATTTTGAACACAAAGAAACCGCATAAACACATTTCATTACACCAAATACACAAAATAATGTTCTTTTTAGCAGCATCATATGACCCCTTTAACTTTTAAGCGAAACAAAACAAGTACTGCACTGCAGATGGCAGCACCGACTTCTTATATTTTGTCAGTGTTTTTGAAACAAGTGAATTCGGTGTTCAGTGCAGGACCAGGTAGGGCATTAAATTCGCGTCGATAGCATTAATAATGGTGGAAATTTTGAACGTATATCATTTTAGTATAGGCTTTCCGTGTTCTATATTTGTGCTACACACGAGGAGTTCACTGATATCTATAGTATAGTTCTATTATTGCGTAACTTGAGACCTATGCTGTGTCTCCAACCAAGCGAGCTGCCTTCCTAGACATTATTTTTGGGAATCATACTCACACTTCATAGTGATATTCGTTCCTCTAGGGGCGCATGGCAGCTCAGACAACCAAAAACACAAATTAGTTGTATTAAAATCTCTGAACGTTGTTTGTGTTGCTACATATGTTTATGCGCTTAAATGCGTAATTTATTAAATCTATGTTTAAATGCATTAATTACTTGATAGAAATTGACATTCGTTTACATACTCTTAATACAAATATTCAATCAAACGCTTTAGCCAAAGACTGTAATCACAAACACAGTCATTGGTCAGTCTTGACCAACGCTGAGAAAAGTAACACTTACCATGTGACAACGCCGTTTCCTTCAGCAACAATATGGACATCTATTTTAGATCTGAATAATAACACAATGACATTTTAACTGGCATTGTTTAAACGTTATATACACAAATACACTGTTAAACTAGCAGAATATAGTGCAACAGTCAGGTTTCGAATGTTAAAATTCCATTCGTTTTCGCCATAGGGTAATTATTCAATATTTAGTTTTAAATAATCGTGCTTATGAGCGAAAACTACATTACCAATGATTCTGCAAAAAACTCCACCAATCAAAGAATGGAAACAAATTACACCAGCCGTTTTCCCAAATTTTTTTTTTTTTTGCTTCAAATCAAAGTTTATAAGTTTGTGATTCACGTCGTAGTTGGTTTATTTTCTTTTTTTATTTAGTCATTTAGCAGACGCTTTTATCCAAAGCGACTTACAAACGAGGACAACAGAAGCAATCAATTGTAGTAATAAAACAACTAAAAACAGATCCAAAACTAAAAGCTACAACTTTATAAATACTACTTATACACATTTTAAAAATAAAGAAATTAAATGAAAATGACAAATGCATACAACAAAATTTCAAAATTTAACATTTAAATGAAAAACAAAAAATAAAGCTAAAAACAATTCAAAACATTAAAAACATAACTAGTACAAGAGTATAATAACATAACACTAAGCCAAACACCAAAAAAACAACTACATATATGTGTATGTACAACCTTACACACATACATATATTATACATTTTATGGCTTATAATTCTTTAATTAAAGCTTGAAAATCCTTATGTTTAAAAATAATTCTAAAAAAAAAAGCCCCGCCCATTCCAAAACCCTCGTTCAGGCGAAATCGATCATCTATCCGTTGTTTTCATTTCTGTGGTTTTGAGACACAGCTGGACTGACAGCTCTGTATAGGAACAGCCAAAGACACTCGAGCCGAATCATTTCTTCTCTTCAATGGCTCTTATTGAAAGGCTTTAACTGTGGAGAGCTGCTCCTTATTCCGGCCTTCATGTCAAGCCTTTGGGATAGTGTGCGTTCCGCATTTCCCACTGTCCGCCCATAGCTTGTCCATGTCGGTCCGGCGCTTCTCGGGGGTCATGGAGAGCTCCTGGTCCGCCGAGCCCAGGGAGCTGTTCGAGGCCTGCAGGAGCGAAGACCTGGAGCGGGTGAAGAAGCTCGTGTGCCCGGTGAATGTGAACAGCAGGGACACCGCAGGGAGGAAATCCACCCCGCTGCACTTCGCTGCGGGTGAGTCCCACTCTCCTTCCTATTCCGTTCTATTCGTTTTGTTTTCTAAACCAAGATTCTAATTTATTCAAACATTTTCTTACATTCTATTTTTCTATTATTTTCTATTCTGTCCTTTGAATGGATGTTATCTATATCAACATCAGTATCACTGGCATTGTATAATTTATCCCAAATACAGTTGTATTTGCATATCATTAATAATTAATCAGTTACAAAAGACAAAAGCTTAGGTTAATTGTGATCGTATATAGGGTTTTTGAGATGAATTAATGGCTAGTGTAATTTTATTACTGTAAATATATAATTAAGGAGGCTGCTGGGAACACCATGTGCTTCTATGCGTATGTAATAGCTTTCTGGTACACTTGAAATCACATATTTATGTGAAATGCGGCATAGACACCAAACTAAAAAAACTAATATGGTTTATATATAGTTTACAAATAACTTTTTAGCTTAAGTATTGTGAAATCTTGCAGAGGCTTAAATTAATGCATATTTAATTTACTAATTTTGCAAATTAATTAATAAAATAAAAATACAATTATTCATTTTAAAATAATTATTCAAAATACAATTCATAATATTTTATCAAATTAATTAATACAATTATTATTTAAAAAATAAAATAATAAATTGGACAACGATTCTCTATTATAAAAAAGGATGGACATGTTATGTTTCCAGTAACATTATAATGTGAACATGAAAAATGGACTATTGATTATAAAAAGTGTTGAGACACCTGTCATGAAAATAAGTCTTGCATCCCATAATGATAATAACTGTAATATTAATTACTCCAATTACGACTATGTTGTTTTCATTGACAAATAATTGTTTATTGGTGTTTTATTGATATTTTTTGATTGATATTGAAGAAGTTCTCTAAAAATCCCAGTATCACAGTGTAATGTTGAACTTGTGCCTAATGAAAGCAGTCCATCTATTAAGCCCACGGCTGTGTAGTGGTCAACCGATATTGTTTTTTTGACAGCGATGCCGATATCTTGGAAAGCAGGGTGGCCGATATAAAGCCGATATAATTTTATTTATTTTAATTAATATTTAACAAATTTGAAATCATTTGAAAATTGATTAAAAAATAATTTGAAATGACATGAATATGACAGTGGGCAAATGCATAAAGCGCAGCATAATTTGAAATCAGGAATTTAATGTTTAAAGCATTCAATTGACACGGACCAAAAGTCACGCAGAAAACACGCAATCATGCAGGTCACATGCACACTTCACAAGATCTCACAACTGGATTCGACTAAGTTTGCAAGGTTTGTGAAATAACATTTGCATTAGCCATTCAAAGATTTGTTTAAATGATGTAAATGCGTATTTACTAAATGCTGACGGCAAACGAGAAAGTATTATAATGTTTGCTAATAATATAAAAGCAATCGTTATAATACTTTTTGTATACATTTTATACATTTAGTTTAACAGATCTATCGGATTATTTAGACAGAACTATTAACGACGACGGCGAACAAGAGGGAGAATGTGAGCACTGTGTGTTCAGGAGCTGCCGTTCGGAGCGCCATCAAAATAAAAGTCCGGCGCGCCGTCAAAATAAACCTCGACCGCATCGGCCAAACAGAAAAACTTATCGGCCGATGCCGATATTTAAAAAATGCCAAATATCAGCCGATATATCGGCCTTGGCGATATATCGGTCGACCACTATGTGTGATGGGCGGCCCACTCTTCTGTGGCAGGTTTTGGCCGTAGAGATGTGGTGGACTACCTCCTTCAGCACGGAGCAAACGTGCACGCTCGTGATGATGGTGGCCTCATCTCACTCCACAACGCCTGCTCGTTTGGTCACGCTGAAGTCGTCAACCTGCTCCTGCAACACGGGGCCGATGCCAACTCCAGAGACAACTGGAATTACACCCCGCTGCACGAGGCTACCATCAAGGGCAAGATCGACGTCTGCATTGGTAAAGCCTCCTAGTGATAAAAGTTTACAGAATACATTCAACTTGTTTTGATGAAAAAAATCTCATTTGCATGTTGAATGTATAATGCAGCTGTTTAAATCATGTTTGTCATTTGTAGTTTTGCTGCAACATGGTGCTGAGCCAACGATCCGAAACACTGATGGAAGGACAGCGCTTGACCTGGCTGAGCCCTCCACCAAAGCTGTACTGACCGGTGAGTGAGCTCTCAAACCTCAGACTTGGGTACACACTTGCTTTTCTGGTAGAGTTGGGAATCAGGATCCAGTTCTTATCCAGAACTAGTCTGCGGTCCAATTGAAGATAAAGAAAGAGAAGACTGTTGTGAAATGATAGAAGGACAGTAAATGAACAAAAATGTGCTTCAATTTCATCATGAGTTGCACACACATGCAGTGTGGACAGTGTGGTGCGATTCATGAAGAAATGAGTCCTTTGAATGGATTATTTTTAACAAATTGCTCCAAAAGACTCACCAAACCTATTTGTAAGTCTTTTGAACCAACTCGTTAGAAATACTTGACGTGTAAAAAAAAAGTATAGTGTAAAAGTGATCATGTCTGCACACTGTGCACAAAAAATATCCACCGGTTACATCACATTAGAGTAGTGAATAACACATTTCTATGTACAATAAGCATCAGAAATATGATGGAGATCACAAAGTGAGCTGATGCAGGAAAAATATGCGACCCAAGTTGTCCTTAACATGAGAATGTGTCATATTAAGTGCTTCAAACTGAATAGCATATAGTTTAACGCAGCTTGCCAGATGCTATTTCATGCGATTGAGAGGTGTTTTCCTCAGCCTAAAATTTACATTGCATGCCTGTATCCTTATCTGTAAAATTAAAAAAAATCACAAGATCATTTCCAATGTGAATTAGAGCTTGTCCTGACAGCGAGCGACTTCACCGACTTCAGTGATCAAGCACACTACAATACTACATTTTTCTAGAATATTTGTTGTTAGTAATTGATGTGTAAAATGTTAAACTTCGATGCAGTGGTGTTTTTATAGAGCAGTAACAGTAAAGTGACTATTGTGATATAATTACTATGTTCAAATGAGTGAATGTGTGTTCATCCTGCCTTGTACCAGTCAAATTTTAGTCTGTACTTTTGTACTTTTATTATCTTTTTATTTAGCTTTAACTTCTGTCTTAAAAATAGTAAGTAATCAGTTGTTTTGTGCTTTATAATGTTATATTAACCATTTTAACACATAATTTATAGCATAGCCTACATAGATATGTTCAATATATTTTTTCATTACCTTCAAATTCCACATTTTTTGGAGGACAACATTGGGCAGGATGTTGATAAATAATGGATTCAATTAATTAAAATCTTAATTAAAAGGTATATTTTTTATTTAATAATTTTGGGATTATTTGTGACCCTGGAGCACAAAAGCAGTCTTAAGTCGCTGGGGTATATTTGTAGCAATAGCCAAAAATACATTGTATGGGTGAACTTACAGATTTTTCTTTTATGCCAAAAATCATTAGGACATTAAGTAGAGATCATGTTCCATAAAGATATTTTGTAAATGTCCTACTGTAAATATATCAGAACTTAATTTTTGATTAGTAATATGCATTGCTAAGAACTTCATTTGGACAACTTTAAAGGCGATTTTCTCAGTATTTTGATTTTTTTGCACACTCAGATTCCAGATTTTCAAATAGTTGTATCTCGGCCAAATATATAAAATTAATTTTTAAAAAATGACCCTTATGACTGGTTTTGTGGTCCAGGGTCACATTTTCCTCCGATTATTTAAATAATCAAATAAATAATCAGATCAAAATAAAACACTTCTTTTTGAAACACTTGATTTTGATTCCCATAATTCCCATATCCTATGCTCTATTTGTTTATAAGGCTAGTAATTGGCAATTTACTGGTGACTTTGCTTTCATTTAGGCTCAAATGAGATTTCCATTTATGTTAATATACTTCATTCTTTCTTAAATCTAGGTGACTATAGAAAAGATGAACTCCTCGAGAGCGCACGGTAATAATAATTTAAGCTCAAAATTGTTCAGGAGACCTGAGGAGAGATGAATATTGCTGAGCTAAATTGCTGTCGTGACTCGCATTGTTCCTTTAATTGACTTGGTGCTCAATGCTTTTATACAGAAGTGGAAATGAAGAAAAACTGATGAGCCTCCTCACACCATTAAATGTGAACTGTCACGCTAGTGATGGAAGGAAGGTGAGTTATTGAATTCTCTATGCTAATGTTATCTCCATATCTGTTTGACAGTGTGATTGTTAATGTATAACCATATTCAAATGTTCTCAACGTTGCTGAGCCACTCACATAAGACACATAATGTAGCCAGGCATTTCATGTGTAATTGTTCCAGGTTTGAATAAATAGTTTGCATATGTGTTTGTGAATGGATTGTTTGTTGGTTTCAGTCCACGCCTCTGCATCTGGCCGCGGGTTATAATCGTGTGAAGACAGTGCAGCTGTTGTTGCAGCATGGAGCCGACGTGCACGCTAAAGACAAAGGGTACGATGCGTGTCTCCAATGTGACTTGAAGTGCCATACAAGTTAAGCTCTATTCTTTCACTTAGCACAGAAATGCAGTTTGTAAAAAATCTAATAAAACTTGCATTTTCAGTCTTTTTTGAATGCTTGTGCATGTATTGTGCAATGTTGCAGGCTTAACAACCTTACTACAGATGCACTACAGATGCATCAGTACCATAATGCTTTATCAGCTGCTAAGATCATTTTTTTAATTTTATCAGTATTGGTGAATATTGGATTAAAAAGAAATCAATTTGTAATTAAAATTATACTTTTTTGAGTAATCATTTTCAGATTTTTAATCTGATTAAATGATTAATGGAATAAATATACAGACAGATTCATTGATTGTCAGTGGTTCCCAAAAAGTGGTTATCCAAAAGTTGCAGCCCATTTGTATTTTTCATGCAGTACATTATAATGTTGTTGCTTGTAGCATTTAATATGATTGATTTTTAGTTTTTAGTGTTTCATAATTAATTTATTTAATCATAATAATAATAATAATAATACTGGCCATGTTCGTATTTCACCCAAAAATGGAAATTTGCTGAAAATGTATTCACCCTCAGGCCAGCCAAGGCGTAGATGAGTTTGTTTCTTCATCTGAACAGATTTGGAGAAATGTAGCATTCCATCACTTGCTCACCAATGGATCCTCTGCAGTGAATGGGTGCCGTCAGAATTAGCTGATAAATACATCACCATAATCCACAAGCAATTTACACGAATCCAGTCCATCGATTAACGTCTTAAGATGTGAAAAACATAAGAAACAAATCCAACATTAAAATATTTTTAACTTCATGCGTACAGTATTTTATCCGGAAGCCGCCATTTTTTGTTTCTTACAAACACACAGCTTTTCACTTCACAAGATGTTAACTGATGGACTGTAGTGGTGTGGATTTCTTTTGGATTATTGTGATGTTTTTATCAGCTGTTTGGACTCTCATTCTGACGGCACCCATTCACTGCAGAGATCCATTTGTGAGCAAGTGATGTAATGCCAAATTTCTCCAAATCTGTTCTAATGAAGAAACAAACTCACCTATATCTTGAATGGCCTGAGTGTGAGTACATTTTCAGCAAATGGTCATTTTTGGGAGAACTATTCCTTTAATATCAGTGCATAAATTAAAAATGTATGTAACTTTGTACAGATGAGGTTAGTATTTAATTTGATTACACTAGTCTCATGTTAACATGTATAATTCTGGCTATACTTTCAAAACCATTTGTATTATCCCCTTGACTCAAAGTTATTTACTTAACTTTGAACCCAAACATTCATATAAAGGCAATGTAGTCAAAAGTCAAAAATCTTTCTTCATTATTGTACTCACAAAACCTGTGTATTAAATTTGGTCTTGTGTTAACAGTGATCTTGTGCCTCTTCATAACGCCTGTTCATACGGTCACTATGAGGTAGCTGAGTTGCTTGTAAAGGTAGGTCCATTTTATGTTATTCACACTTTTCTTTCTTGTCTGCTCTCTTGTTCTGAATTTGTGATAACTCCACTCCATCTGTTCATTTTTACACAGCATGGTGCTTGTGTCAATGCTATGGACCTGTGGCAGTTCACACCTTTACACGAGGCAGTCTCAAAAAACAGAGTGGAGGTCTGTTCGCTCCTGCTCAGCTACGGCGCCGACCCCACCTTCCTCAACTGCCACAACAAGAGCGCCATCGATCTGGCCCCGACCGCTCTGCTGAAAGAGCACCTGGCGTGTAAGCGTGTGACTGCTACAAAGACCAGCTCTCATTTTGTCTGGCTCGTCATTGACTGACGGGGTGCCGCTCTTTGTTGCAGATGAGTTCAGAGGTCATGCTTTGCTGCAGGCGGCACGTGAGGCGGACATGGCCCACTTTAAAAAACACCTCTCCCTTGAGACCATCAACTTCAAACACCCTCTAACCCAAGAAACAGCTCTAGTAAGGACTGCTTTATCTTTTTTGTTATGTTATATTTTTATTATTTAATAAATACGCTACATATAATGAATAATTATTAGAAGTCTCTTATGCTAACTAAGTTTGCATTTATTTATTTAAACAGTAATATTGTGAAATATTATTACAATTTAAAATAAGCGTTTTCTGTTTGAATATATTTTAAAATGTAATTTATTCCTGTGATCAAAGCTGAATTTTCAGCATCATTACTCCAGCCTTCAATGTCACATGATCCTTCAGAAATCATTCTAATATGCTGATTTGCTGCTCAAGAAACATTTCTGATTGTTATTATTAATGCTGAAAACAGTTGTGCAGCTTAATATTTTTGTGTGGGTTTTTTTTGTATTATTATAAAAGTGTTTACTCTCAATTTTGATCAACTTAATGCCTTTCTTCTGAATAAAAGTATTAATTTCTAAAAAAAAAAAAAAAAATCACACTGACCCTAAACTTTTGACCGGTACATTTTTTCTGGAAATTCAACAAAAATATTTTCTTATTTATATCATTATATTTAAAGCAGTAGTTCCCAACCTTTTTTCGAGAGGACCCCTATTTTAATAATCAAAATTTTTAACGACCCCCATTACAAAAAGAGCTGTTATGTTTTTAATAAATGCAACAACACAAACATTAAAATAATGACATCAACAACGATGGCCAGATTTGATGTTGGTTGGTTTACTACAATAAAACATGCTATCTACTAACATGTATTACATGTTAAAATAAAAAAAAAAGTTTTAAAATGATAAATCTCAAATTTCAGACTTCAAGTAAAGAGATATGAGTCAAAATGATGAATAATAATTATAGTTATTTTAGCTGTTCTGTTAATAATTATAGATACCTTGTTATCCAAATTATTTAGATTTTTAAAATGTACATTAACCTATTTTTCATCAATATGTTAACATTTACAACTGTGCAATAATTTGCATCAGGCTGAATGAAATTGTAAATCCACTGTCTGACAGCAGGTGGCGCTTATGGAAGAGGAGAAATAGAGCTGTTCCCCGGTAACCACTGTAAACAAAGCAGCGCTGTACTTATATGGAGGAAAGTTGCAAAGAAAATACCATCGAAACTTTTCTCAAGACAGTCGGTTACCTTCAGAGAGAAATTCATATAATTCATTCATATTTTAATTCATGTAATTTGCTTCCTTAACCTTTCACTGCCTTCCACCATATGGAAGAAATCAACACTGAATGGTGCGCTTGCTTAATGTTCGACAGTGTTTATGCGAGTTTTTCAAATTTAGGTAATCAAATACAGTTTTAATGATAATTCAGAATATTAAAACCATCTGAACTTTCATCTTGGTTTATTGTCATACTGTAACAGTTTCATCCCTATTTGTATTTGTGAGCTTGGAGACCCCTTTAGCGTCACGCGAGGTTGGGAACCACTGATTTAAAGGCTCAAAACATTAAAGGGGTCATATGACGTTGCTAAAAAGAACATTATTTTGTGTATTTTGGTGTAATGCACCTTTTTTGGTGCATTTGGTCTTTTTGTGGTTTAAGGTTAAAAAAACACATTATTTTCCATCTAATGTACATTATTGTTTCTCCTCTATGCCCCGCCTTTCTGAAACGCGTCGATTTTTACAAAGCTCATCGGTCTGAAAAAGCGAGGTATGCTTTGATTGGCCAGGTATCCAGTGCGTTGTGATTGGCCGAATGCCTCAAGCGTGTTATGAACCAAGAGCTTGTAACACTCCAAAGAGAAAGGAAAAATTGAAATCGCATCATATGACCCCTTTAACTGTAAAAAGCATATTTCCAGCTGTACAATCCTATTTGATGAGCCACATTTCAAGGCGTTAAAAAAAATTGATATCTGCCCACCTGTGAATACTACAGCTGAACACAGAGCATCCAAAGATCATTTTTGGTTATGGTTTTATAGGACTTGA
Organism: Sinocyclocheilus anshuiensis; assembly: GCF_001515605.1. Taxonomy (NCBI): domain Eukaryota; kingdom Metazoa; phylum Chordata; class Actinopteri; order Cypriniformes; family Cyprinidae; genus Sinocyclocheilus; species Sinocyclocheilus anshuiensis. Next base: position 3,138,950 of record NW_015548217.1, on the reverse strand, counting down.
ATAGGAAGTGAATAAAAGAGACTTCTGTGATTGTCTTTGATAGCATTGTGTCTCCACGTCGCCCTATCCCAAGAGGAAACAGATCTGTGAATTGCTGCTCCGGAAAGGCGCCAACGTCAATGAGAAGAATAAAGAGTGAGTCAGTCAGTAATGATGTTCAAAGGATTTATTTAACACATGAATTTGTATCATGTGCAGTAATGACTTCTGGATCTCTATCTTTCACACAGCTTCCTCACACCTCTGCATCTTGCCGCTGAGAAGTCCCACAATGACATCATCGAGGTGTTGGTGAAACACGAGGCGAAGGTAAGTGAGATTTTTCACAGCTGCAGTAAAACGTACTCAATTACACATAGGCATCACAGATGTTGTCACATCACATTCATTTTGTCTGCCTCTAGTTAGGTCATCAGGAATGAAAATACATAAATCTGTGAGTGAACATGAAATTAAAATTGAACCATTTCATTTTTTTAATACGTGTTCCATTAGTACATAATCCAGTGACTTCCCAAGTCCCGTCCTTCATGTTTTGTGTTGTTGAATATCCACCCTGGTAAAAAAGTGATGTTTAAAATACATTTATTTCATACTAAGTATAGTTCAAATCTATTAATTAATTTACTGACATATCGCTTGAGACTTACTAATATAAAAATGATAATGAAACTTTATTTGGAGTACTATTTATGCACAACACACATTTCTTAATATGAAGCCTAAAATGTGTTTTAATGTCACTATTGATGAGGATTGTATGATCTTTGAATAATAGCGGTCTTTAAATGCAAGAAATTTAAAGTTTACCTTAGAATACTTGCAATAGTTGCACTTTAGCACAATTAAATATACTTCAGTATATCTTTAGTTGGACTTCAGCACTACTTCGAGACTTTTAAGTATACCAGTTTAGTATACCAAAAGTACAGTTGCAGGGTATTTTTATTAAATACATAAATATGTAAATGTATTTAGCAAATGAATTTGTATTATGTGCATGAAATAAATGTATTTCGAATACATTTTAGTATATTTATTTTTCACTAGGACAGTGTCTCTCGGAAAAGCATAAAAACTTATTTTGACGTGTCCCTCAGTTTATAGAAACAAACAAAAATTATGTTGATAGTAATGGACTGGTACTTTGCAAAAAATGTTTGTAATTTTAACTGTAAAAATGCTACAGTAAAATTGATTAACGGTACGTTACTTCTATAAGTAATAAGTCATGTAATGTTACAGTAAAATACTGCTAAATGTAGCCTACAGTTTTTGGAAGTGAAAAAATATCTTAAATTTCCAATGTGACACTACACATTTGATGTTTTTTCCATTTAAATAACCTCAGTTCTTATCAGTTATGTACATTAGGGTTTTATGTTCATCTTATGTTGATAAATGAATGCTTTTCATGAATGTTTATTGCATGTGGCTTTCTCATTGCTACCTGTGATTTTATGGTGGTTCTCAGCGTAAAGGTACAAAACTGATTTTAGTACTTCAGTTGGTTGGTATATTAACATTTATATAGGTTAATAAAATATACACTGTTTTACTGAAAATGCAAGTTAAATCCGTAAAACTTTAAATGTTGCTGCCATATTATTTACTGTAAAGTTCTGGCAATCACAGCTGCTGATTTGTACTGTAAATATTTGCAGATTTTTCCTGTCAGCGTGTTGTTGTTTTGTGCAGGTGAATGCAGTAGATAACCTGGGTCAGACGGCGCTGCACTGCGCGGCTCACTGCGGCCATCTGCAGACCTGTCGAATGCTCCTGAGTGCTGGAGGTGACCCGCTCATCACCTCCCTACAGGGCTTGTCACCCTCCCAGCTCGCCAATGAAAGCATTCAGGAGATACTGCAAGGTGATGTTTACTTCAGATTCACAATTTCCTCACCCTCATGTCCTTCAAAACCTGTATGACTTTCTTCTTTGAAAAAAAAAAAAATCCCCAAATTTAAGACCTCCTAAAATAATAAGACATTTGTTATACCATTAAAATATTTAAGACTTGTTATTATCTTGAATTCCATACAACTGAATTTTTTAGATCTTCAGGGGCTTTAATTTCAAGATGCTCCTAAATACATTTTACAGTTCGCCCATCTATTTCTAGTCAAAAATGTGAGTGAAACACTGTCATGCTCGCAGTTATAGAAAATATTTTTTAATTCCTAGAGGGAGCATGCACAGGTAACTCCGATACAGACAGGCAGCTGTTAGAAGCCTCCAAATCAGGAGATCTGGAAGTCGTAAAGGTAAGGACTAAAAATACACCAAAAAGTGTGATGTTTTTTTTCTCCCATGTAGTTGTGAAATCATTCTGAAGTTGATTATACCAGATTCCCATGTTAGAGCTGACATTGTTCTTCACCTTTCCATGTAGAAGCTCTGTACTCTTCAGAACGTGAACTGTAGAGACGTTGAGGGAAGGCAGTCCACACCTCTGCACTTCGCTGCGGGATACAACCGTGTGGCTGTGGTGGAGTATCTGCTGCAGCACGGAGCCGATGTACATGCTAAAGACAAGGGGTGAGATGTCACAAGACTAGAGATCCAAATGTAGAGTCAAAAAGAAAGAATTTGTGCACCTCTGCAAAGCCGCAGCAAAATAAATGATATTTTTCCAGAACTGACTAGATAAGTGTGTTTACCCCAAAATAATACAAAAACAATCAATAGAAAGCATCTTACTATTTCACTGACTGCATTGTCATGAACGCATGACTCTTGTATGGAGGCCCAAACCTGCAAAAATTTAAAATAAATGAAAGAATGTAATAATAAGAACATAAATAATGGAATATATGGCTTGATAAAACAAATGCAGTACAATTTAGTATGGTTTTCTTTCTTTCTTTTTTTGTATTTATTTTTAACTTTATTTGTTCTTTATTTTATCAAGTCATTTATCAAGTAATCCGTTATTTATTTTCCTGTTATTAAATGTATTCATTCATTTGTTCATTTCTAATTTCTGCAGGTTTGGGCCTCCATACAATGGTGCTACATTTAAATAATAAAAAAGTCATACATAAACAGACAAGACATTTATTGAAATAGACATGCATGTGTTCTCTCTCATTAAACAGACCTTATTCAATTAAATTTAAAGAATATATATTTAAATTTTTAGAATATAGCCACAATTGTTTTTTTTTAATAAAACAGTTAATATACAGTTTATAAAAAATACACAGTTAAATTAAGTATTAAAATAACCTCTGAAATGTATTTTAAAAAATAGTAAAACATCAAATATTTTCCAAAAATAGCATTGCCTTGAATTCTTTAAGAAACACTGGTGCAACAAATGCCAAAAAGTTGCACGTTTTCATATTGGTTTGAAAGTAAAACTGTTTTGTGTGACATAGTGGTCTGGTTCCCTTGCACAATGCCTGTTCTTATGGGCATTATGAGGTGGCAGAGCTCCTCGTCCTTCATGGTGCTGTGGTTAACGTGGCCGACCTCTGGAAGTTCACCCCACTGCATGAGGCGGCCGCCAAGGGCAAATATGAGATCTGCAAACTGCTGCTTCAGGTATCCAAGAACTCCGATTGAAAGCCACTGTTCAGTTTTTTTAATAATTTACATTATCGATGACAGCGAATTTTGTTTAGCGCCATGTTCACTAAACTATAACGAAGTACCTCTTTGATATAGCATGGTGCTGACCCGACCAAAAAGAACCGTGATGGAAACACCCCTCTGGACTTGGTGAAGGACGGAGACACAGACATTCAGGATCTGCACAGGGGTGACGCAGCACTGCTGGACGCCGCCAAGAAAGGCTGCTTATCTCGCGTTAAAAAGCTCTGCACTCCAGACAACGTGAACTGTCGTGACACGCAGGGGCGGCACTCCACACCGCTGCACCTGGCAGGTAGGTGTGCATCAGAGTATGATGCTTTCATTTTCCACTGTATACAATACACGGTGAATAATAAGAAACAGTGCACCAGGGACGAAATCAAGGATGTACGACTGGTTTTTAAGTGCAAAACCAGAATCTGGAGATCTTTTTAAATACTCTAGCTTAGTAAAACCTGCTACTTTTGTATTTTTCTGTTGTTTTACAGAAAATAGTCATAAAAAATGGCTTGGTCTGTGAGTGTGAAGCGATGATTTCAGATGCTCACACAACAAAACTCTACAAAATGTTGCTTATTTATTTAGTTTAATTTTAATTAAGTAGCATTTGATTTGTTTTAGTCTGCGCTTTTCATACAATTTGCATAGAACTGTAAAGGGAAGACATTTAGAAAGCAGGAAGTATAAAGCTATTTAGTAACTCTAGTAACTCCAACATGTTTTACAGTTTGTGAAAATGTACATTTAAATAAATTTAATTGATATTTGGTCCCAGACCCTATTTTGAAAACCTCTTGTCTAATGGACATTAGCACAACCTTCATTTTTATTATATGCATATTTAACATTTCTGTGCAAATATAGGCTTCTTCTAATGAAGTTGAATATGAATAAATTGACTTTTAACTGAACTGTATGTGTCAGACTTGCACTGAACAAAACTGACTGAAATTTCAACATTTTGTTATCATGATTGTCCTATTCTAAGGGCACAGGTGTTCAAGTAAAGAGTAAAATATGAAATATTTCATTTAAAAAAAAGGATATTTTCATGTTGGTGGTGTTTGTTTTATGTGTATGATTAGCTGGCTATAATAATCTGGAGGTGGCTGAATATCTGCTGCAACACGGGGCAGAGGTGAACTCTCAGGATAAAGGTGGTCTCATTCCCCTCCATAATGCTGCATCTTATGGGGTGAGTGATGCTCCAGTACATGTCCATTAACATGCTTGATAAAAGTTACATATATATACATGACAAAAAAAAACATCTCTTACTCAAAACACTTTGTAAGGGGATAAAATGAATTGTTTTCTAAAACAGAGGTGTTTGTTTTAAAGTAATCTTTATTTTTGGTTGCTTTTGGTTTGGTTTAAAGTCATGACCAAAATGTCAAATTTGATGCAAATGTTGGTTTATATTGGTTTGTTTTGAATTTCATTATGTCACTTTTCTTTTTAAAAAAATGGGCAAAATCTGTATTTTGTACAACAGTTAGTTCTGGTCTGTTAATTTGATTGGTCAAGCTACATTCCAGTAGTTTAAAATTGCATATTAACATGCACACACACACACACATAGAGTAATTGACAAATTACTGACAATGGTGGTAATGTGGCCACTACACAAAGCAAGTTACACATCTGGTGTGCATTATTGTTAAATTATTCCGCTTATGCTGTACTTACCTCACCTCAAGACATTGCTCAAGCATGAAAATTGTTTGTCATTTTTATCCCAATGTTCATCATATTTGTTTGCTTGATCAGTTTCTTTGTGGGTTTTGATTATTTTGCTGTTGTAGGCTGTAAGGACTTTTGAATTAACTGAAATATTTTGGAGAAAACATAAAACTGTGGTCAACAGGCCTGGAAATAATTTCACATCTTGTGAAATGTCAAACAATCCTAATCAAGCATTTAACAGCCCTTTAACAGCCAAGTCATACAATAGCTACATGTGAGGATCAGGCAAAAATTTCACTGACAGTCCTCACAGCTCTCATTTGTGCTTCAAACGTGGCACCACAAAACGCTACTGTCAAAGAAAGACATTCATAAGGGATTGGAATGACATGAGGGTTTTTTTTTTTTTTTGGATTTTATTCAAAATTGTGCAGGTGCCATACCTCATAATATTTCATCATATTTCCCATTGGGAAAGGGAAAAGGTCCAGTGCTGTCTGGCAGCCACACATAGTCATATTCATGCAGCAACATTCTCCAGAAAGTGAAAGAGACACCAACCCGAGAGCACGACCGCTCCATGTGTTTCATTGCAGCATGTGGATGTGGCCGCTTTGCTCATCAAGTACAACGCATGCGTCAATGCTACAGATAAGTGGGCGTTCACTCCTTTGCACGAGGTGGCGCAGAAAGGCAGGACCCAGTTGTGTGCGCTGCTTCTAGCGCACGGGGCCGACCCCACGCTCCGCAACCAGGAAGGCCAGTCGCCGCTGGACCTCGTAACGGTATTCACACTCTCTGTGTGTGCTTACTGGACAAGTCACCTCGGGGGAAGAAGATCTTTCTCCTTCTTACCTTCCACTTATCTACTGTTCCTTTTATTTTCTGCAACTCTGATGCAGTTAAGCCTTCTCAATCCAAACCTCTGTTAATCATACCAGGGAGAATGATCTCTTACTGTATTATGTCATAAATCTGTCTGTTTTATTTGGTTGCTGCTCTTCTTTTCATTTGTTCAGTGCTTGAGGAGGCTTACTGATCATTCCATGCACCATTGCCTGAAAAGACTGCACATCTGCACAAGCAGTGGATGTCTAAAGTGGAAAAATATGCCTGGAGAAAGATAAAGGGATAGATCAACCAAAAATGAAAGTTATCATTTATGCACTTTATGGCAATCCAAAGCTTTCTTCTGTAGAACCTAAAAGGAGACGAGAAGCCTGAGCATTCTTCATTCTTCGCTTTTTTAAGATTTTCACTTAAATGTACTTACTTTACAAATAAAAAATTCCCAACATAAAAAATAATAATAAAATGACAAGAATTAAAAGGCATTTATCAGTAATACAGATGCCCATGAGTCATAAATTCAGCCCAACAATGGCTAGTGCTGATTATAATCAGAAATACATAATTGATTTACTTGCTTACTTACTTCAAATATATCAAATTAATTCAAGGAAAAATATTTCTCCCAACTAAAGCTGTTAACTACACTTTGTACTCAATTGGCACTTTACTATCACATTAAAGGCTAAAATTAACAACAGAGCCCAAACTATTAAATTCAATTCCTATACCTAAGATATCATAAAAACTGAGTTGTATACAGAAATTTGCATTGCACATAAGGTCATTTTCATTAAGACCTAATTTAATTAGTAAATAGGATCATTCAAATTAAAAATGTTTGTGATATTTAAAGAATTCATTTGTGACGTGTTACAAGATATATTGAAATATTACAAATATCTCTGTACTAATTGCATTATGCATATTCCAAGGGCTTGTGATAATGGATTGATTTTAGCACTTTAGAAATTTTTATAATTTATATTAAATTCATGTAAATGTTAAACATTTACATAGAAATAAAAGTAAATCAATTTTATACACTTAGAGCATTATCATATTGCATTATTTAACAAGTTACCACATTTCACTTTTTTTCTTATATTGTGCCGCCAAAGTCAAGAGAGTTGGGTCAGTTTTGGAAGATGACAGACTGTTTATTTTTGGTGTACTATCCCTTTAACCATGGATGCATGCCAACAGCTTGCTTGTTTGACATATGTTCTCACTGGTTTTGTGTACGAATGTTTTCTTATTTGCGTTGTTGTTCCTGAACTGACACTCACAGAAGTGTGTGACTAAATGTGGGCTTGTCTGTCTCAAGTGATGATTGCGCTGCCTGTCTCTCCAGGCGGACGATGTCCGAGCTCTCCTCACAGCAGCCATGCCCCCCTCAGCGCTGCCGGTGTGCTATAAACCCCAGGTTATCAGCGTCTCTGCGTCTGTGGCGGTGGTGCCGTCGACTCTCAACTCGAGTCCAACACCGCTCTCTTCAAACTCCAGTATGGACGGCCAGTCCGGGACCTTCCCTGAGCTAAACACTCTACTACCGCCTTCTGGAGCTGAAGGAGCTGTAGGCATAGAGTTAAAAGAGGAGGGTGGGTTTAGTCAAGATTAGTGTAGTTTTGCTTGTAGCATGCATTTGATGACTGCTGAAAGTTTTCTTTAACCTGATGCTTTTTTCAGGTCTAGCTGTAGAGTTGAGTATCAGCCAGTTCCTTCACAACCTGGGATTGGAGCATTTGTTGGAGATCTTTGACAGAGAACAGGTACTTTCTTCTGTTTCAATGCTTATCACAGTTGAGATCAGCTTGTTTTGAGTCCGAGCCCAGGCTGAGACCCGAGTATGTTGAGTCTGAGACGGAGTTCACAACAAGATAAATTTACCTCCAGGACAGTGTTTAGCAGGCTGACTGAAATGTTGAGATGTGCTAGAGGAACACACTGTAGAGTAATCACTCATCTGATCAGTGGGAGTAGTACATTAGTCACATGCCTAGAGGTGTGATATTAATACGAGTCTGTGTCAATAGATAACTCTGGACGTCCTGGTGGAAATGGGCCACAAAGAGCTGAAGGAGATTGGCATCAACGCTTACGGTCACAGACACAAGATCATCAAAGGAGTGGAAAGACTTATTAGTGGTCCTCAGAGTAAGAGCTGCTTCTCCTTTCATCCATTTGAGAGAATCCTTAATTAGAGACAGGGTTTAAGGATCACTTTTTCTCAGTACAAGCTGCTTTATTAAGGGGGTCATATTATACATTTCTTAAAGTTTATTTATTTATCTTGAGGTCTACTTAGCATGTAAGCCTGTTTCCGCCACTGAATAAAAAATAAAAAAAGGTAATTCACAAGTTTGACTTTTTTTCTCAGAACTGCATGATATAAACTCACAGTTCTGACTTTTTTCTAAGAATTGCAAGATATAAACTTTGCAATTGCGAGAAATAGTCAAAATTGTGAGATATAAATTCACGTTTCAGACTTTTTCTCAGAATTGCGTGATACAAACGCACAATTGCGAGTTATAAAGTCAGAATTGCGAGTTTATATCTTATTAATTATAAATTATTTAATTAAATGATCTTATTAATTATATCTTATTAGTTATAAGTCCAATTCTGAGGAAAAAATACTATTTTCTGACAGAGTTCTGACTTTCTACCTTGCAATTGCATGTTATAAAGACAGAATTGCAAGATACAAACTTGCAATTCTGAGAAAAATGAGCAATCTCGCAATTCTGACTTTAAAACATGCAGTTGCGAGTTTCTGAGAAAAAAATCAGAATTGTTTGTTCATATCACAATTGTGACTTTCTCAGTACTGCGAATTTATCTCACAGTTCTGACATTTACTCACAATTGTGAGTTTATATCTCACAGTTCTGACTTTGTTCTCATAATTCTGAGAAAAAAGTCAGTATTGCAAGACGTAAACTTGCAATTGTGAGAAAAGAGATAAAAAGTTGCAATTACCTTTTTTATTTGTTATTCATTGGTGGAAATGGACTTCCATAACTTATGTAAATAATGTTAAAAAGTTTTTTTAATACCAAAATTCATTTACTTTTATTTTCCACCCTCTCTCTGAGCATTTAAATTAAATGTGATGTTTTTTTTATGCTGCACATTTAAAGTTTCTTACTCTGCTTTCATTTTCAGCTAACATTAAAGTATGTGACTTAATTGCAGTTAGTTCAATTAATTAATTGGCATATTATGTGAATGAACAATTGATTGACAGCTCTAATACCAACTAATTGTACAATAACTACAGTTTTTTTAAATTCTTGCTTTTGATTTCTCATAATATGACCTCTTTAACGATCAAGCTGAAGCTTTTGTTTTGCAGATTAGTTTGCACTTAAACGTTTACATCCCCTTCACAGGTTTAAACCCTTACTTGACCCTGAACACGACCAACAGTGGAACAATACTGATAGACCTCTCTCCAGATGACAAGGAGTTTCAGTCGGTTGAGGAGGAGGTAGAGATGCTCATTTTATGAAATGTTTTCATGTTTATCAATTTTCTCATTGTGCGTCATCTGTCTGAGCCCCTAATCACGGTCATGTTATCTAAAAGTGTTCCAGGAGAATCTAGTAATGGATGTACATGTTCAAGCACACAGTCTAGTGCCACGTAGCTAATTATTGAAACACCAAGGACGTACTGTGTTTACTAGGGTTCTCTTGGCTCTTCTGTTTCGTGTCTCTGAACAGATGCAGAGTACGATTAGGGAACGCAGGGATGGCGGTCATGCGGGTGGGGTTTTCAACAGATACAACATTGTGAAGGTAAAAGATCTGAATGCCTCACTTCATATTTAATTTTTTCTTTTTTCCTATTAAGCTATTTTTACAATTTAGTGGCTCTGTTTCCACACTGTTCCCCTGCCACTGCAGGTCTTGCATTGCATTACTGACAGGGTCTCCAACAGGTTGAATTTATTTCTCCTGTAGCTCAAAGTAGAGCATGTCACTAGCAATGCCGTGGTCATAGGTTCCGTTCTCAGAGAACTAATGAAAAATGTATACATTCAATGCAATGCAATTCATTTTGGATAAAAGCTGCTAAATGCATATAAGTAAATGTATAATTTTGTAGTGAATATAATTTTTTTTAGTTATAAGCTATTGCAAAATATTGCCTATTGTTCTTTTTTTTAGTAAAATTATTAATGTTTAATTTGTGAGCAAATCATACTTTTTTTTTTTTCAATAATTTTGTTGAATCCCATTGCTAGTTAACTTCAGGAAAATTACAAAGTCAATACCTTTACAGTGTTTCACTACATTCATTCTGCCATGATGGGCCGCCACAGCTTCTCAGTGACATCATGGTGGCGCGGGATTTTTCATAATTTTGCATAATTCTACTCATTCCCGCAAGTTCCGCCCTTATAACGTGACGACAGATGACGGAATGTATCATTTGCACGTGCTTTAAAGTCTTGCTAATTTAAACATTCAAGCAACTTTAAGCCATTCAAGAGCAAAAAACGTGAAAGAGAACTTAATACAGTACTCGCTCGCTCTTATAGACCATTTTCTGTGCACCCAAAGCACATGCGTATCTGAAACAGCACGCAACTGCAGAATTGAGTTATGTTTTGCGCCTTATTGTGCATAAACGGCCAAATACATACAATAGTATGTCAAAATGCCCATCTTGGCAAGTATTCACTTAAACAAAGTCAGTTTATATTAAACATAGACTGTATATAAGTGCATGTAAACCATTGAGAAGCAAAACGCAAGTGTAACAGTATATTAGATCCGTGCATTAGGTCTTAAAGAGACAGCACCTTAAATAAGCCTGCTGTCTGTCATCATTACTCTTTAATTATACAGTGAAGACTATCCAGTGTTATTTTAGTCGAATCCTTTTTTTCGTTTGTTTTTTACAGTTGAGTTCAGTTCCTGTAGTAATTCTGTAACTTTATTACTGTTAGATCTACCTGGAAAACATAAAGTACTGTTAATTTCAGTTAATTTCTAGTTATTGGTTTTGTTTGTGTTATTGCTTGTCATTATTATTTATCTGTTCTTATTTTATTACTTACTGTTTACTTGTCTTTTTTTAGTTAAAATAAATTCAATTGAGTTTGAGTGCTTGTGATTCTTTGGTTTAACCACCTGACATCACAGCTGGAATAAATCCTAGAGGAAGCACTGCCTTTATATCCAACTGAAACGAATGATAGCATCAAACAGATTTGGTTCCACTTCCACACCAAAAACTAGTGTTCTTTGAAGATACACATCTTTAGAGAGTTTAGAGAAACTTTATCAGTGTAGAGAGTAAAGATGCGGTAACATTGGTGAAATTGTGTGGACAAAAAAGGTCCATTGTATGTTGTCAATATTGTAGCAATGCATGATGCATTGTTCACACAGAAATAACTTTCAACTTTTCAGAGCAGCTTTCGACACGGTAAATCAGTGAAAAACTTGAAATGGCTGGATTTTGCATGCGAAAAATCATTGAATAACAGTAAATGTGACCACATCATTTTATTATTAGTTAATGCATTGGACATCAATGACTAACAATGAACAATACTTTTACAGCCTTAATCTAGATTCATGTACATTTTACTACATATACAAGTTTTATAAATTAGCATTAGTTAATGTTCAATGTAAAAGTGGTATATTTTCTTTTTGGTCAGATCCAGAAGGTGTGCAACAAGAAGCTGTGGGAGAGATACACCCATCGCAGAAAGGAAGTTTCTGAGGAGAACCACAACCATTCCAATGAACTCATGCTCTTCCATGGTGTGTGAACCACTCATTCATTCACTGCTATTCTGATTAGGACTGCAAAAACTAATAGATAAAATCAGTAATATATTATTTGACAACAAAGTAGTTAAAGGGGTCATATGATGTTGCTAAAAAGAACATTATTTTGTGTATTTGGTGTAATGAAATGTGTTTATGTTACGTGCCTTACCATATTGTGATGCCCTGTCTGGCCGGAGCGACGAGACAAAAACATTAAAACCCGTTATAAACTAGGCATTTGTTTTATCCAGTGGGGACATAATTACGGATTATAATGACTTATACTGTCTTTTTACGCGTTGCGTTGCATCGCACCGCGTAAACATAAAACCATGTCTGCATTTGTGATCGGAGAAATGACAAACTACAAGCCCTACTCTACACTGCTCAAAACTCGCGTTTGAATCGTCAGTGGCAAATTCTTTAAATATAAAAAACGTACTTACAGTCTTGTGAGTCAGAACAGCCGGCATTGTAGTCTACTCTACCAGGATCAGGAAACAGTCCTCCATAAAATGCGCTGGACACATCTGAATATTTGGGTTGAACTGTTCTGGAACAGTGTTGTAAATACAACTTAACCACTGATTTCTAGTCGTGTCCTCTTTTGGAAGACCAAACAAAGTAGTTTTGCTTTCACAATGAAAAAGCGTCACACACGTTGAGACTTTAGTCTTTGCAACTTTACAGATCTTCTTTATGCACCAAGAGCTTGTAACGCTTCAAAGAGAAAGGAAAAATTGAAATGCATCATATGACCCCTTTAATTGATTAATCGCGTCTTCCCACTTTGCACAGAAAACGTCTCCCAGTCATGTCACTCTACAGTAATAAATAACTCATTCATGTGGACAAAATGCATCTGCAAATGCAGCAAAGGATGCAGAGTGAGCTGCTCCAGGAAAAGCGCACAACCCAAGTTTATCCTAAACATGAGAATTTGTCATATTAAGCGATTCACACAAGCATACAGTTTAACACTGCATGCCTTGTTTTTGTGCATTGACAGATGCTGTTTAATCCATTTGAGGTGCATTTTCCTCAGTGCATATTAAATTACATTCTACAGTTGTATCCTCCTTATATGTAAACATTAGAAAATCGCACAGTTGTTTCCATTTTGCATAAAGGCTGATCCTGACAGCAAACGAGTCTCTGATAGACAGAGCGCAATATAATATGCATGTTCTTGTTAGACATTATTTGTAAGTTAATTCTACATGTGAGAAATAATTATTTTTCTTTATTATGATTGTTAATCTAGTATTTTTTTTAACTTCTACTTTCAAATGGTAAGCATTTAGATGTTCAGATGATCTGGATGATGATCAGATCAGATCTCTGTGTGGAGCACTGGCTGTTGTCAGACAAAAATCTCACTGGATTATTACAATTAATGGCACAATGAATGTTTGAAAATGTAAACTGATATTAGTGTATAGAAAATACTAGTGTTCAAATGATTTTGGCCACCACTGTACATTCAGTATTTGTTTTTATTGCCGTCAAACTGCACATTGTTTGGGCAGGATGTGGAATAAAAAAAATGCTTTGATTCTGCTTCCCCAGGGTCACTGTTCGTAAACGCCATCATTCACAAGGGCTTCGACGAGAGGCATGCGTACATTGGTGGAATGTTCGGGGCTGGGATCTACTTCGCGGAAAACTCTTCCAAAAGCAACCAGTACGTTTATGGAATAGGAGGAGGAACGGGGTGCCCTCTTCACAAGGACAGGTCATGCTACATGTGTCAGAGGTGAGATGAGTTCCCGTTACAGTGCACGGAGCAGGCCTCTCATTTAAGTGGCTTCACGTTTCCCAACACAATGTGTTTTGTCAGCAGAGTGTTGCTTTGTGGTGTAATTTTCCAAAACCTTGATTTCCTATTTCCTTTCTAAAGTGCTCATGCTCTCCATTCTTCGCTCTTTCTACTCCTCCCAGGCATCTTCTGTTCTGTCGGGTGACTTTGGGGAAGTCTTTCCTGCAGTTCAGCGCGATGAAGATGGCCCACTCGCCACCAGGACACCACTCAGTCACTGGCCAGCCCAGTGTCAATGGTCTCGCTCTGGCTGAGTACGTCATCTACAGAGGAGAGCAGGTACTACAGCCACAGGGCCCAGATTTTTCCATTCATAGCCAACGTGCATTCGCAAACCCATTTTAATTCTGAGATAGAATGTGTAGGCCAGATTATTTTGCAGTTTACTGAATCGTGAAAGCGAGTGCTTCTTTCCTGAATTGTTATAGTCAACTCTTAACTAAAACCATACAAAAATACTAAATGAAAACGAGACATGTTTTATATATATATGTCGTATACATGTCTCATTTTCATTTAGTTTAAATTGATGTACTAATTTAACTAAAATTGAAATCAAAATAAAAACTAAACTTATTTATACACATAATTACTAAAGCTTTAACTAAAATTAGTGCTGTCAAACGATTAATCGAAACAAAAACTTTTATTTTGGATGTGATTAATTGCGATTAATCGTTTGACAGCACTAACTAAAATTAAAATGAAAACAAACTATAAAAATAAAAGCTAATTCAAGCTATTAAAGAAGACTATAATAGCATCTCAATGATACTGAAATAACTCTGTACACTGTAGTATTGTAAACAATGTTGCCAATATTTATACAAAAATATATTTTGGTCATTTGGAGATGTACAGTATATACTTTCATTCAAAAGTTTGGAGTTGATCTTTTTATTTTTTTTAAAGAAGATACTTACCAAGGGCTACATTTATTTGTTCAACAATAAAAAAAAAACTGTGAAAGAAATGATACTGTGTAATATTATTACAAGACTAGAAATGTATTTAAGAGCTTAATTCTGTTTGAATACATATTAAAATGTAATTTATTTATAATATCATTAATCAAGTCTTCAGTGTCCTTCAGAAATCATTCTAATATGCTGATTTGCTTCGCAAGAAACATTTCTTATTATTAGCAATGTTAAAAACAGTTATGCTGCTTCACATTTTTAAGGAAAATTTGGTAAATTTTTTCAGTAGAAAGTAGAGCATTCTTGCTGAATAAAAATGTTGATTTCTTTAAAAAAAAAAAAAAAAAAAACATTTATTGTCAAGTGAAACTAAGACTGCTTTTGTCATTTTTCCTCCCAAGGCTTATCCTGAATATTTGATCACGTACCAGATCATCAAACCGGACGGTTCTTCAGATTAACACACAGGAGCAGAAACACGATGCTCTTTCCATCTCAGACGAGAGAAACTGCTTGTTTATTGCATGCTTTATTTATACAGTGAATAATTATTTTCTCTTCCTACAGCTGTCTGCTTTTGTCTAATTTAAAGCAACTTATTAATCAAATTTCAGACGCAACAAGTCTCACGGGTTCAGTCATTTACACTGGTTACAAAACTTCCATTTCCTAACGTCACAAAGTTTCACTTATTTATTCTACAAAGACAATTGTATATATATTTTGTACTAATTGATTTATTGATGTTTGTATCATAAGAGTTTTATGCCTGAGTTGTAAATGTTTGCCACTATGCTGCAGTTTTCAGTGTGAATACAGGGTCTTTTAAAGGTTATTTGGTGGCATCAGACCAGTTGAAAAGCATCCAGTATTCAGGATAAAGAATATTTGGCAGAACAGGACGAGACTTAATCCAAGTATCAAATTATCTTACAATGTCCTCGTCTGTTGTTGCCCTCCAAAAAAGTATGACTTTAACTCTGCCATGATGTGTTACTCTGCGGAACGAGAAGACAAACTTAGTTTATTCTCACTCTGCAATGTATTGGTGCTCGACTGAATCATTTCTGGGTTTTGATATGAAAATGCTGTTTTTGTCACAATAGTCCAGGAGTACTTGTACCCTGTTGTGCATGAACATGAACAACTCTTGTAATGTCATGTCTAAGATGTGTTTACTTTGTCGTCAAAACAACAGCGTCGATAACATTATGATCAATTAAAGAGACGCTTTTTATCATTCTCCTGCATTGTTTCTGTCATCATCACACAACGTTAGCCTGCTCCAGCATCTCAATGTGAGCATTTGTGAAACTAACAAATGTCCAACAGGGGGCACTATTGTACTAAAAGTCGTTTTAGCTTTAAAGCGTTGCTTCTGGCTAACAGTCCACAATCCATAATAATGCTTCCTTCAGTGAAAAAGTCGATCCGCTGTTGTCCTCTCACATCAAAATCCAAAGACATTTGTTTAGAACTGATTTCGCTTATAAACAGTGCTTAATTGGTGCGTATATCTCTGCTGATTCTGACAAGGTGACAACTGGAGAAAGCAATTGTATTTTAGCCGGAAGCAACCATTTGAAATTGACCCTTTGCAAAGACCCGTCCCCCTTAGTTACTGTTGCTACGTCCGACAAGCCATGGCGTTCTCACGCAGTGAAAATTACATCGTGGAGCAAGACACAACGCGCCGACAGACAAGACACAACAAGTTACTTTTGGTATGAAATAAAGTCTCAGCTTTTAAATTTTGTCATTTTGTAAGAAATTGAAACTTTTGAAAGGTTTGTGACTCTTAATGTGTCGCGACAGATACTTACAGTTCAAGCGGCGAGTGAAGAATAACCTCTTCCTTTTTACTAGTTATAGCACGAAATAAACATGAATGAACATCAGAAAGTATCTTGTTTCAACCATGGAAAGATGTCAATACACACCATTTTTCAAGTTTAAGTCCACCTAAATTAATCTACACTCAAGTTTTCGTGGGAATCGTGTGGATTATTGTGATGTCTTTATCAGAGTTTGGACTCTCATTCTGACGGCACCCATTCACTGCAGAGGATCCCTTGGTGAGCAAGTGATGATGTAGGCCTAATTCAAAATTTCTTCTAATCCATTCCCATGAAGAAACAAATTCATCTACATCTTGAATGGCCTGAGGGTGAGTACATTTTCAGCAAATTTTCATTTTTGCTTGAACTATTGCTTTTTTTCTCCACCCAAATTTGTACGATTGTACGGTCTGACTCATCCAAAAATGTCCAACTTTGTAGGTAAAATGGAAAGCCCATTCACTAAATTCATACAAATTCGCAACTAATTCACCAAATCTTAAAATACTTACTTGTTTAAACTACTGAAATTACTACTAAACTGTGGTGAGACTGTGTTGCTCGTGAAAAACTCCTTGCTTTAAAAAGTAATGCTTATTCCACATTCATGAACTACACTGAGCTCTGGAAAACACATATGAAACCCTGTCGCTTTGTGGTGCTTGTCTGACCTTCTAAAGGCAATACCTATATGTGATATGACAAAATACACAATTCAAGTTCAGACAAAAGTTTTTACTTTTGTGCTACAGACATTTTCGTAATAGTAGAATGGCTTTTAAAAGAAGCAGTCTATCAAAGCAACCACAGAAGCCTCCCGAAGAAGCTTTGTCTGAATCATTCAGTGAACGTCTCGGTTACGTATGGTAACCCTCGTTCCCTGAAGGAGGGAACGGAGACGTCACGTTGGATGACCGACGAATTGGGATCTCGCTTAGAGAGACCAATCTACTTCGAGTGTAAACTAAACGAGCCAATGCACATTGGCATGCGATTATTGCATCCAGCTGCTGCTGATCACAGCGTGAGTATAAGTAGGCAGCAGATGCAGCGCATATTCAGGTTTTCGCTGAGGAGCCGAGCCGGTGACCCGGCCGCTCAGTGGTGGTACAGGAGCTGTGGCAACGGGACGTGATGTCTCCGTTCCATGCGAGATCCCAATTCGTCGGTCATCCGACGTGACGTCGGGAGTGAAAGGCTGAACTAACTGAAAAGGGAACTAACGCTATACGGCACAATGGCTGTAGTGCATTTCAGTAAGTCTCTATTCACTGCTCAGCCAAACTTCATATCTGCAACATTTCTGATAAAAACACAAAGGCTAAGCCACAAATCATGTGTAGAAATGGTCCCGATGATGCTAAAGTCGTGTGGTAACAGGGTAGGGAAGGTAAATATTTTGGCAAATTGCAATTATTATATGTGGTATTATCATCTAATAGACACAAATGGTGTGCTTTAGTTATGGAATGTGCCATTTATTGCATTGACCTTTTTATAAAGCAGTTTGTCACATATTGTTATGGACTGTATATAACTGGATGTGTGTGCATTGTGTGCAGTGGCATGTGTCAGGCTGTTGAAGATATTCTGTCCAAAAGTGTTCAGAAGCACAGTCTGACTATGTCCCAATTTATCACACTGCTCATGTTATTCACTCAGAGATATAACAGTATAACAGAGCTGCCAAGCTGTCCATCTAACTGTCAGGACGGTCAATAAGCCCGAAATGTGCCACTGGTGCTCGACTGCCACTAAAAAACACATTCTTTAGTGCTCCTAGAAAACTGACATATTTATACACTAGGGGTCTTTTTTTTTTTTACATTTTTGAAAAAGTCTCTTATGCTTTCCATTTATTTGATTAAAAATACAATAAAATCAGCAATATTGTGAAATATTATTACAATTTAAAGTAAGTGTTTTCTATTTGAATATGTTTTAAAATGTCATTTATTTCTAATACAATGCTGAATTTTCAGCAGCATTACTCCAGTCTTCAGTGTCAAACGATCCTTGACCAAAAGTGTCAGTAACGACATTTCAAATGTTACAAACGCTCTATTCATCAAAGAATCCTGAAAAAAAAAAAATAGTTCAGTTTCTACAAAAACATTAAGTACCAAAAACTGTTTTCAGCATGGATAATAATCATAAATGTTTCTTGAGCAGCAAATCATGTAACTGAAGACTGGAATAATGATACTGAAAATGCAGCTTTGCATCACAGGAATAAATTACATTTTTTAAATACAGTGGGTACGGAAAGTATTCAGACCCCCTATAAATCTGCAAAAATGTCAACGATTCTGTGTTTTTCTGTCAATATGGGGTGCTGTGTGTACATTAATGAGGAAAAAAAATTAACTTAAATGATTTTAGCAAATGGCTGCAATATAACAAAGAGTGAAAAATTGAAGGGGGTCTGAATACTTTCCGTACCCACTGTATATTCAAATAGAAAAGAGTTCATTTAAGCTGTAATAATATTTCACAAAATTGCTGTTTTTACTGTATTTTTATCAAATAAATGCAGCTGCCTTAAGGATAAAAAACAAAAAAAACAAAAAATCTGCTGATGGAATGACAATTTTGTCAAAATGTCAGATAAAACCTCTGTTTTCCAAAGCAGCTAATTTGGATAAACGATTGTTCTATTGAATGTATTTTCACGCAACCAAAATGCACTTTTCTTTTATAGACAGCACGAGAGTCTATTGATTTGCTCTGAAGAAAAAGATGAACATGGCACTGAAGATCCTGCAATGCAATTCTTTTGCTGGCCCTTCCCATCGTGCACCATTGAAAGCGATTCGACTGAATGGCAAACCGTGAAGCAGAACGCTGCCACTTCATACGTGACCTCCAGGTGTGTTTCTCTCTCTGTCTTTGTCATTCCAGTCGAATGCCCCTGACAACACACCAGATTCAGTCTGTTGATGGATGGATTCGTCCCTACTGCTAATGGAAACTCTCATTCGGTTCACTGAAATAAATATGTAATATTGCAAGGTTGATTTATTTCTTTATAGGTGTAATCAGCGTATAACTGCACATGCATATGCTAGTCAGACAGACAGCCCGTGCTTTTGATGTATGGCTATTAGAGTGGAAGTTACACAGACAAATGACATCCTCTAGTGTCCTCACCTCTTCAGATAGCAATATGAATACAAAGAAGGCTATTGAAGTCACGTCTCTCTCTGTCTCTGTATTTGTCTTCTTCTCTCAGTCCAACTTTCTCTTTTGTTTGGTGATCAAAAGACTGCAAGCTTCAATCTCAAGTTAATTGTTCCTTGCAAATGCCTTTTTTATTTTCTTTATCGCAGTATTTACTGCCATCTGCGATGGAAAACACTTGGTAACACTTGGTAAAACAAGTTTTTGGATTGGAAACACTTGGTAAAACAAATGAAACAGGGTTGTTTGAGTTATCTGAACACATTGACGTTCTTAAGAAATATTAAGGCTGAAACATACAGTAGTCTAGATATGCAAACAGTTAGATCAATGTGTTTTAATTTTGATCATTTTGATTAAGACTTATATCTTACATAATTAAATGAGAATTACATTCTTAAGTAAATGTATCTTCATTTAAGAATCATACTTAAAGGAATAGGTCACCAAAAAATGTAAATGTACTCCCCCTCAGCCCATCCAAGATTTAGATAAGTGTGTTTGTTTATTGGAACAGATTTGGAGAAATTTAAGCATTACAACACTTGCTCTCCAATCATGGATCCTCTGCAGTGAATGGGTGCCGTCAGAATCAGAGTCCAAACATCACAATAATCCACAAGTAATCCACACCACTCCAGTCCATCAATTAACGTCTAGTGAAGTGAAAGCATGTTTGTAATAAACAAAGTCTCTATCCTCTATCCATAATTTTGCTTTCTACAGTGAAGAAGTCGTCTCGTTTGAATAAATATGCACAGATTAAGCACAGTTTACAAGCAAAAACAGTTCTAAACAAATATGTTGGTGGATTTTGATGTGAGAGGACAACAAGAGATGGACGTCTTTACTGGAGGAAGTGTTATTATGGATTACGAATTTGTATTTTGGCCAGAAGCAATGGTTTATCAGCTGTTTGGACACTCATTCTGACGGCACCCATTCACATAATTTCAGATGACATAGAAAACAGTCCTATCACAATACTAAAAAGTATATACAGTGTGTCTTAGCAATGATCAAGAGAAATGGGAGGCACCTGAGCTAAATTTCAAGTGTTGTTGCAAAGGGTCTGAATACTTATGTAAATGTGATATTTCCGTTTTTTCTTTTTAATAATTTTAAAGACATTTCTACAATTCTGTTTTCACTTTGTCATTATGAGGTACGGACATAACAAAACTGAAAAGTGAAGAGGGTCTGAATACTTTCTGAACGCACTGTATGTGTATATATATATATACCTAAC
>NW_015548217.1:3107610-3117948 GCF_001515605.1 Sinocyclocheilus anshuiensis | reverse complement strand
ACATTTCTAAAATTCTGTTTTCACTTTGTCATTATGAGGTACGGACATAACAAAATTGAAAAGTGAAGAGGGTCTGAATACTTTCTGAACGCACTGTATGTGTATATATATATATATATATATATACCTAACCTACCTAACCCTAACCTTTGACTGTAAAGTACTAGTGCTTATAACACAACTGTCTACACAAAAATGATTGCACTGTATTGGAATTGAAGAATTAAGTAGTGGCATAGATCAGTGAATTTGACCATCTTTGTCTTCTTCCTCAACCCCCAAATATTAATAGAAAAGAAGCTCACAGAACAGCAGCTCGAGCTCAATTTGCTCAGCTCAGCTAACAGTTCTCAGCAGATCCATATGTTTTGTTCTCCATCAGTTCATCCTTAGGGATAGAGAGACAGGCAGATAACGGCATTGTTCAAAGATTAGTCAATCTTCATTGAATTATATAATCAATGAACTCTTCAATAAGAATTCTGGGTAACTGGGTTAGGTCTGTTTCAAAAATTCTCAGAGTAAGCAACTAACAATGAAACATTTAGTTTTATTGCTGTTGCCATTAAAAGTCCGTGCAAGCAAAACTTTAACGCTTCAAAAAGTTCACAAAGACATTTTAAACGTAACATATATGAATTGAGTGGTTTAATCCAAGTCCTCTGAATAAACACAGTTGATTTATATGATGAACAGATTAGCCTTTTACTCATGCATAGGCTAAACGTTGATCAACACATATACACAGATGAGCCAAAACATTATGAGATACTCTGATTCAGTTGCCCTGCCATAACAATTTAGCCATTGTCAAATTCGCTCAGATACTCTTGCCCATTTCTCCTGCATCCAATACGTTGATTACGAGAACTTATTGTTTGTTTACCATCTAATCTTAATACGTGGCCTTGTTAGGAGATGATCAACGATATTTGCTTCACCTGTGACTGGTCATGATATTTTGGCTCATCAGTGTATATATATAGCACATCAGATATGGTAAACAGAAGCTCAAACGTGCTCGCTTGACACGCACTGCAAATGATTCAATGTGTGAGTAAACCGTTCAAATTAATCAAAATGAACCGCAATTAGAGTGATTCATTCGAGATCTGGGCATCGCTGGTTCTGATTCTAAACAGCAGATAAAAAAACACATGCGGAAATATTATCAGGGAAACTGATTCTCAGGTCTCAGATCTCCATTGTCAGACAAGGATTTAAGTCAAGTCATTTTATGTAGCACTTAATAAAATACAGATTCTTTTAGAAGCTTCATACTAAAAAACAGGAAAGTAACCGAATCAGAGACAAATTCAAGTTTAAGAAAACGAAGTTATTGGTGAAGTTCTGCATACAGTAGCCTACATCACCGGAGATTTATGACATTTTTCTTTTCATGCTGTCTTAAAAACGAGGCACTGAAAACAGCCAAACCGCATCCGTCTAGCTGCCACTTGTTTTCATTAAAAAAAAGGTGCAAAAACACTTTAATTAACTGTAATTTTGCTGATTCTAATGGATGTGCAGATGGATCTTTTAGGTGAGCAGTGCTAACATATAAAGCACGGACATTTGATTGTAGTATAAGCACATTTTGATGACTTTTAATAGCGTGAAGTGGGTTTAAAACACTTCTGCTTCGCTTCAGCAACAGGGTAGTTTCCTGTTGATAACAAGGCAAAAATTGAGCAATCCAATACAAAATTGCTCAGAGAGAATGAGATCCTGACATGGCAGCACTGAATAACATATTCAAAATTCAGGTTTTGCACAAATTTGTCATGCACACTGTAATTTTTGTGCATGTGGACGATGCATGCTGCGAGACATCATCCCATTTCCCAAATCCCCAGCACAGGTCCTGTCGGCATTTTCAGCTGTGAAATTCCTCCCTTCCACCTCTTGTTTGGTTTTGTTGTTCTGTGCTCTTATATAATCAGAAATATTTCAGAGGATGTTAGGTAGGAGGGTGTATCTAATTGAGATGTGGGTTGCCGTGTGGCCCACAAGGGATCGGCAAGCATCTGTGAGTGTCGTTTCATCACTGTTATCAGTCTTTAATCCTGGGAACTTCAATCTTCCTGGGAACTGCTTCTTGGTGAGTCCCGTTGACATGCAAATTTGAGAGCGGAATAGAGGTATGAAATTCTTTGACTGTTGCTGATGAGGTGAGGGAACGCTGCTGCTGTCTTGCCGCTGTCCCTTTTGTAATATGGATTAACATGTGCGAGTTTCTATCGGGCTAGAGGTTACAAAACACGTCTCAACAGTATATGAATAGAACGTTATAATATTATAGAATATTATTCGCTCGCCCTCATGTTCTTTTTCTCAAAGGGGAATTTTCGAGCAATCTTTATGCAACCCTTTTCAATGACAGTTCGTAGACGGGGCTGTCAAGCTCCAAAAAAAACTATAAAAGTATGCCATATGACTACTACAGTATGTTTTCTGTTTTCTGAAGCTTTATGTTATTCATTGAAAATCTGTTTCTCATAGTAATTTTATCACATGGAATGAATAAGAGACAAGAGATGCTGCACACTGGTGGTGGATGAGGAGATACCCCCCTCACAATGTAGAGCGCTATATAAATGTAATGAATTATTATTATTATTATTATTATTATTATTAAAGAAACAGTTCACCCAGAAATGAAAAATGCTGAAATGCTTACAAACACGTAGCTTTTCTCTTCACATGATATTAATTGATCGACTGGAGTGATATGGATTACTTGTAGATTATTGTGATGTTTTTATCAGGTGTTTGGATTCTAATTCTGACGGCACCTATTGGATCCTGCAGAGGATCCATTGGTGAGCTAGTGATGGAATGCTACATTTCTCCAATCCCTCATCAATATCTCAGATGGCCGTAGGGTGAGTACATTTTCATACATTTTCATTTATGGGTGACCTATTCCTTTACGATTCTGCACTATTCACTATTCATGAATTAGTATTAACTTCAATAACAATAACTTGCTCAAATGCACAAGAACTAAGATATTCCAGAAAAACCAATGCACCGCAGCTGTAAGATTAATGTCTGTAGAAAACAATAGATATTCTACACAGGAAATCATCACAGGATGATGTGATGAAGTCATACTGTGACATTCCCAGCTGCTCCAAGTCTGAAAGAAACTTTTGATATAAACTCCAATAATAGACTAGAATCAAACAATGATTAGAATTCAGGTAGCAACACCTGAGGTTCATTTGCATGAGAATAAATGCAGTGTGTTTGGGGAAAAGAAAGACAGACAGGGTAGAACATATAACCCTGACCTGAACGAAATCAAAATATATCCCAGTGTGCATCAGATGTGTTCTAGTGTCCAGTATTACTCTTGAGGAAGGAAGAGTTCAGCATCAGATTGAACTGGGTGGGTGAATAGCATTAAAACACGTCCAGGTCATATTTAACATTACATAAAAAAAACTATACGTAGCCTAATTATTAAATAAAAAGCAATAAAACAAATACTACCATTATGTACAAATGTTTTTTTTATTTCAAGGCTGGTCATATTTTATGAAAGGACATATGGAATAAGTACATTGCCCCAATGAGTCTACCCTTATTAGGGCTCAAGCACAGAAGCTTTGCATTGCATATTTTGCATCTGTTCATGAAGGTCACTGGAGAGCGTCTCCATATTCTAGCTGCTATAGCTAACAATTTTATTTTCCACATATTTTTTGCATATAACTTGAACAAATTGACCCAGAAACAAAACTGTTTTTAAGTAAATGTGTTGTATAATGCTACCTGTTGTTAGTTTTTTAGGTCATTGTTTTACGAGTGACAAAGTGTGTCTGTTGGTTGACAAGCTTTGCTAGTGTTAATGACTTGATTTGAGATGTTTTTGTAGTTTCCGTGCATTTTGGATGATACATTTATTGATGCCAAGCTGAGAGTTTTGAGAAATGGGTCTGAGCAATTGTAAAAACCTGTACATTTTTTCTAATCATGTTTAGTACAATACGGTGGTTTCGATTTCCACTCGACTTCCTGCTTTGAATTCTATTACAAACATCCTTTTTTTCATAACTCTTCCTCCACTTTTTGACCAAAGTTCACTAGATCATCTTGAACCATACAAGTTATTAAAAACCTTTTGTATATCGAATTGTTCTTATGTAATACATAAACAAATAGATAACTCTTCGCATCAACTCTTTGCATATATATATAACTTTTCCTCTTAGAATGCTTGCACAGGCTTAAAGGGGTCATAGGATGCCCATTTTCCACAAGTTGATATGAGTTTTTGGGGTCTTAATGAAATGTCGGTAACATAGTTTGGTTAAAATTTCTCAATGGTAGTGTAAAAACAGCTCTTTTCAGAGCAAGCCGTTTTTGTAGCATTTTCCTTTAAATGTTAATGAGCTCTGCTGACCCCGCCCCTCTCTTCCGAGCCGCTCTCAGAGAGACTGTTTACTGTAGCTGCGATTCATAAAACACCTTTATACTCTCTTCTGCTGTAGATGAAGCTGGATCACGAATGATTCGCGCGAATATAGACGCATTTAGGCAGATCGGGGATCTGCACATTCCCTTCAAAAACTAAAGTAATGTTAATCCTCTGCGTCTTCAGCGGCTCTGATGTCGGGAGTAAATGACGACTGCTATGTTCATTATTACATCCAACAACAGAACACCTCAATCACTTAGGAGCCATTCTTGTCTACATCTGCTCCGGCGGTGAAAAAATGGCGGACTGATGACAGCTCACTCAGGGAGGGTCTGAGGTAAGACACCACTCCAGTCTGTGCTGAAACGCTACTGTTAATCAAACTATTGTGGGAGGGGCTTGTCTGTGTGACATCACACAGACAGGCATCGCTCAGATGTCGGGAGTAAATGACGACTGCTATGTTCATTATTACATCCAACAACAGAATACCTCAATCGCTTACGAGTCATTCTTATCTACATCTGCTCTGGCGGTGAAACAATGGCGGACTGATGACAGCTCACTCAGGGCAGGTCTAAGGTAAAATGCCAGTCCAGTCAGTGCTGAAACGCTACTGTCAATCAAACTGTTGTGGGAGGGGCCTGTTTTTGTGACATCACACAGACAGGCATCTGAGATTGGCTCGATTTGAGAAAGGGGAAAACATTTAACCAGATAAAAAAAAAAAAACACTGGGTGGATCTTTATCATTATATGGTGGTTGTGTACACACACTGCCAACACAAATTTCAGTTCAAACAACTTGTAAAAGTGCATGTAGCATCCTATGACCCCTTTAATTCAAATTGTCTCAGGTCACTTACAGACCAAGCCGCATAAAAGTACATAAAAGCACAGATGGATTGTTGATGTTTGACACCATTCTCCAGAAAAACCTTGATTAATTTTCATTACTGAACTATTTTCATTGCCACATAGTCCTGAGAATATCACATACATACTGGGAAAAAAAAACCTAGTTGAAGTACATTTCCTAATTTCACCATTTGCTACATTCTGAGCAATGGAACCGGGATTGTCTGCAAACTGCATAAACATTTCCTTTCCTGTGATTCGTGTCATGTGATGAATAATATGAACGCGTCTGCTGCTGCTGAGATTCCCTGAGCGCTTCTTCATTTGGCGAAGAGCTTCAGTGTTATGAGAGTTTAATACCCTTTTATATTCTGATATATATTGTGTTTACACCATTCATAAGAATTATAACCTTGAGGGTGCTGGGTAAATATTAAGTGCCTGTATAGATGCATCAGTTCTCACAAAGGCTTTTCACCTCCAATTTTGCCTCTATATTGGGGATCATGATGCACTTCCAAATCCATTACAGTATAGTGCTGTCTGAAAGAGGCTTTCTTCACATTCACCTGCCTAAAATTCTGACACAATGCAGTTTATTGCTTAAAAGAACCTGTTTGTGTATTTTCCAGTTATTCTTTACAAACGTATGAGTGATATTGGTTTTATAATGTGAATACTGTAGTCATGGTACAACAGGGCTAATGCATAAACATTGATTTCAAGGTACAGTAGTTGATCTAACATAACTGTAATTATTTTAGAATCTGAGATATTAATATATTAATAGTAACACTTTACAATAGGGTGTTATTGTAATGTTTACCAGATTTTAATTTAAAATGGACTTGTTTTTGTAATTTTTCCACACAAATGATTAAAGACTGAAAATTTTGTCTTTTTTTTTTCAATTACTCTTTTTGCTGTTCACACCATTTCCGCTCAAGCACAGAGGCTTTCAAGCAATTTCTGTTCCAGCCCCAAAGAAGCCAGCTTCTTCTGCCATATGGACAAATAATAGCTTTCAAAGCTGACACAAAATAAGTTTTGTAGCAGGTTTGCCTTACAGAACATCACTCAAGACAGCTTGAAGTGCACATCAAAACAGATTTTATGTATTGGAGGGTTTTGTGCATGGGTGTAATTTTGACATATTCGTGAAATCTACCATCCTTCAAACCACATGCATGTATTAGTCTTTTAGAAATCAATAACAGCTACTACTTACATAAATAATGTAGCTTAAAGGAATTATTCACCCAAAAATTTGCTAAAAATGTACTCGCCCTCAGACCATCCAAGAGGTAGATGAGTTTCTTCATTGATTCACAGATTTGGAGAAATTAAGCATTCCATCACTTGCTCACCAATGGATCCTCTGCAGTGAATGGGTGCCGTCAGAATGAGAGTCCAAACAGCTGAAAAAATGCATCACAATAATCCACAAGTAATCCACTCCACTCCAGTCCATCAGGCTATGTCTTCTGAAGCAAAAAGCTGCATGATTGTAAGAAACAAATTCATCATTAAGGTGTTTTAACTAAACCATTGTTTCTAGACAAAAGAAAAGTCTGATCCATAATAACACTTCTTCCAGTGAAAAAGTGCACCCCCTGTTGTCCTCTCACATCAAAATCCACCAACATATTTCTTTAGAACTGTTTTGGATTGTTTTCGCTTGTGTTTGATCTGTGCATATTTCTCTCCCGATTCAGACTAGATGACTTTTTCACTGGAGAAAGCAATATTATTGTTGGAGGTCTTGTATTTTGGCCAGAAGTTAAAAACATCTTAATATTGAATTTGTTTATTATTTACAAGATGTTAACTGATGGACTGGAGTGGTGTGGATTATTGTGATGTTTTTATCAGCTGTTTGGACTCTCATTCTGACGGCACCCATTCACTGCAGAGGATCCATTGGTGAGCAAGTGATGCAATGCTGAATTTCTCCAAATCTGCTCTGATGAGCAAACAAACTCATCGACTTCTTGGAGAGTAAATATTAAGCAAATTTTCATTTTTGGGTAAACTATTGCTTTCATTTGGAGTGATCACTCACAGTATATTTTGGGGATTACTGTAATCTGAAGTGCACTCTCGGCAAATAGACAGTTCACTTATACTGTGTGAAGATAAATTTAGCATCCAATTACTTTTGTTCCAGCTCTTTATTTCTCCTTGTGCTTGTTCCTAAACCCTTCCTCATCACAAGTCATTACCTTGAACAAAAAATGGAACTGCAACATGAATAATTTGTCGAACTAATAGCTTTTCGTTTAAGTTCAAGAGTCTACACAGGACGCTGTGACCTCAAAGTTTCCACGAAAATTACTTGGAGTGTGTGTGTGTGTGTGTGTGTGTGTGAGGGAGTGCATGCATGTGCAGGTTTCATTGATTAGGACTTGAAATTTCCTATATCTTCTTTTTTGCTCCCAAGTGGCACCTATTACAGCATTCATCTCCTAGTAATTGTGGTAATTAAGTGAGCAATTATCTCTAACAAGCCTCTTCAGATTTGCATCTAAACACAACAAAGAGCCACTCCAAGCTTTTTTCCTGTTTTGTTTTATCAAGTCTTTTAATATGGCAGAAATTTATTTTCTGATAAGCATTTTATAATGGTATTTATAGCAGTTGTGTGCAGCACACAGCATTATGATGATACAGTATCAGATGTGATCTGTTTAAAAAAACATGAAAAACATCATAATGTGAAAAATGACTTTTAAGACCATCTTGTGTTGTTTTGTCTCAAAAATGCACAGACTGAAATTTGTTGCTGACAAACTTGTTGTTTTTCAGGTCATGTAATAATACGGTTCTTGTGTATTTTTGGGAAGAGCATTTCTTATTATACTTCTAAAACATATTCAAAATAAATCGTGACACTATCTGTACAATAATCTCACATCATAACCAGCAGTGTCTGGAAATATAAAGCAACATGTTTTTGTCGTCTTCCGTTGGGCTCCAAAATTCTGAGACCACATTAAAAATTTGGCATTCAAAATATAATATAAACCTTGAAAATAAACAAACAAAATATATATATATATAAATAAATAAATATATATAAATGCTTGTGATGAGCGTTGGTTCATCATGTGACTTTCCCCATCACCACCTGCTTTTGGTGGTTATCAGTGTTTCAGGTACAAAACAGATTTCAGTACTTCAGTAGGTTGGTATATTAACATTATATCAGTTAAAGAAATTAGGGTATTTAAATGTAAATTTAAGTTAAAACCGTAAAACCTAAAATGTTGCTTCCGTATTTTTTACGGTAAAATTCTGGCAACCACAGCTGCCTATTTTTTTTACCAT
Source organism: Sinocyclocheilus anshuiensis (assembly GCF_001515605.1). NCBI lineage: Eukaryota > Metazoa > Chordata > Actinopteri > Cypriniformes > Cyprinidae > Sinocyclocheilus > Sinocyclocheilus anshuiensis. The sequence goes on along the minus strand of NW_015548217.1, from coordinate 3,109,337 downwards.
AAATTTATCAGATTTTTTTACAGTACTGTATATATATGTATATATATACTGTATATACTGTATATAGTATATATATAGAGAGAGAGAGAGAGAGACTATAAAATCATTAATTTCTCATTTGTCTCATTTGAACTAAATTAAGCTTTTATATCTCTTTTATATGCCATTCAAATACATCAATTTTACATTTGGGCCTAAGTATTTTTGGAATGGTATACGAAAATAAAATGAGGTCATGTATGCATATTAATTCTGATGCTATTAATAGGTTCGTATGGAATGAAACGAGGTCAACACTTCTCAGTTTGTCCTGGAATCCCACAGCATTCGCTCAGTGTTGCGGAGGTGAAGGGCATCATGTCCAGGGAAATCTCCATCTCTCCCTCCTGCTGCTCTAGGGCTGGCAGCAGCGCGTTCCGCTGGAAACGAGACGAATCGGACACGACCGAGACCTTGTCGAAAGGTAAGTCCACGTGTTCCTCATGATGACCGGGGACCACAACCAGGCACTGCGGGTTGGAAACGCCCTGTGCGTCCGTGTGGAGCTGAGTGGTGTCGTGATGGTAGGACACCAGCTCGTTGGTGAAGTTCACCGTCTCCACCGCAGAAGACGCGCAGAGCCGGTTGCAACCCAGAATAGTGGTGAAGGCTTTGCGGAAATCCGCGTTGAACGCGTAGATGACCGGGTTGAGCGATGAATTGGCCCATCCGAACCACACGAAGATGTTAAAAGTGGTGCTGCTCACGCACAGAGAGTCTCCAAGAGTGTCCAGGTCACAGAACGGCACGATGCAGTTGAGGACGAAAAAGGGCAGCCAGCAGAACACAAACACCCCCATGATGATGGAAAGCGTTTTTAACACCTTGGTTTCTTTCTTAAACGTGGTTTTCAGCGACTGTTCGCTCGCGCAGTCGTGCATGTGCCCAGCCGCCCTCTCCAAAGTGGAGATCCTCCGGATCTGCGTTTGCGCGATCCGGTAGATCCGCGTATATGTTCCTATCATGATTATAACAGGGATGTAAAAGCTTATTAGTGAAGATGCAATAGCATAAGTCCTGGTTAAAGTCGCCGTGCAGTCCTCCGAGCTGATGGTGAGGTTCAAGGGCGCGCTGTAGTCCTCAGCCCTGTGCCAGTTCAGTCTGACCGGAATGAAAGAGATCAGGACGGAAAGTGTCCACGCCATCCCGATCATTATAAACGCCATCCTTTGTGTCATTTTACGCTCGTAACGGAAGGGGCTTGAGATTGCCCAGTATCTGTCCAAACTGATGATGCACAGGTTGAGGATAGACGCCGTTGAGCACATGATATCGAAAGCTATCCAAGTGTCACAAAAGCTCCCGAAGAGCCAGCAGCCGGCCACCTCAGAGACTGCTTTCCACGGCATGACCAGAACAGCCACGAAGAGATCGGAAACTGCGAGGGATATGACGAAGAAATTGGTGACTTTGGATCGGAGGTGTTTGAATTTGATGACGGCGGCGCACACGAGCGTGTTCCCCAGCAGCGTGGAGAGGATGAGCGCGCAGAGAGCGCAGCCCGTCAGCGCGCGGACACCCACACCGGAGCTGTCCCTTTCTGCACCATCGCTCTCCATGGGGCTTCCTCTGGACCCAGTGCAGATAGATCATATTCAAGTGGCTCCTCACGTCACCAGTTCCTCTGTTTTCCAGGGAAGCTCTTTTCCGAAAGGTCTCTTCTTACAAAGTGGCATCGCGCTCCTGCT
>NW_015548217.1:3102798-3107515 GCF_001515605.1 Sinocyclocheilus anshuiensis | reverse complement strand
ATAGAGGGGATGGGGTAGCACTCTCTCCGCTGTTAACACGGAGTTTGCTGCTGAGTGCAGCGCCACAGAGAGAGAGAGAGAGAGAGAGAGAGAGAGGGAGAGAGAGAGAGAAAGAGGGAGAGAGAGAGGGAGAGAGAGAGCGATCGGTTCACTAGGGTTCGACTTGAGTGTGAGTGCGCTCACTGAGTTACAGAAAACCGAAAAGAAATTAAAGCAGCTCCACCTCAATATATCAACATGATTTCTGATACACATATTGAAATCTCTATCTATCTATCTATCTATCTATCTATCTATTCTGTCTGTCTGTCTGTCTGTCTGTCTGTCTGTCTGTCTGTCTGTCTGTCTACCTATCTATCTGTCTGTCTGTCTGTCTGTCTGTCTGTCTGTCCGTCCGTCCGTCCGTCCGTCCGTCCGTCTACCAGTTTGTTCATCCATCCATCCGTCTGTCCATCTATCCGTCTGTATGTATGTCTGTCTGTCTGTCTACCAGTCTGTTCGTCTATCTATCTATCTATCTGTCTGTCTGTCTGTCTGCCTAGTCTATCTATCTATCTATCTATCTGTCTATCTATCATCTGTCTGTCCGTCCGTCCGTCCGTCTATCCATCTATCCGTCTGTATGTATGTCTGTCTGTCTGTCCGTCTACCAGTCTGTTCGTCTATCTATCTATCTGTCTGTCTGTCTGTCTGTCTGTCTATCTCTGTTCGTCCATCCATCCATCCATCCACCCGTCTGTCTGTCTATCTGTCTATATGTATGTCTGCCCCCCTCTCTTTCTCTCTCTCTCTATCTGTCTATCGTTATATTTTTGTAGTTGTTGTGTGAACAAATAAACACAATGAAATCACATTGAGGTACAGTCAGTGAAGGTAGATTTTATAGATGTCTTCCTAAGCAAATTGTCACATTATGTATAGCTCACAATAGTTATAATAGTTAATTTATGTATTTTAGCGTTTACAATTTTTTACTTTTTCATGAGTTCTTTTGTGTGTATAATAGCTTTTTGCAAGAACAATGTATGTTGTATTTTGACAATGTATTTTTCAGTCGCTGAGAAATGTCTCTAGAGTAAAACGTCTTCCTTGAATGTTTGTTTGTTTATGTATTTATTTATTTATTATTTTTGGTGACTGAAAAATTACTAGTTTCAGACTGCCGTTAACAGTTGTGTGAAATTTAGTTGTGAAGCACAATTTAACACATTATTGTGTAGCTGTGCAATCATTTTATCCGCGCGTGTCTACTGTGTATGTACAGTGCAATATTTCTCTGTGTAGCCTGCATCTTCTGATTGTGTGTTGTTGAATATATTCAGCAGGGGGCGCGTGGACTCACCTGTTAGTAAAGCATCGAATGACGTCACTGGAATTTCAAGATGGCTTCGGATCACGGTCAGGATACAGTCATCTACCGGTCTGAGACAGGAAAGCTTTGATGTTTTAGCGGGCATGTCTATGAACTCACGGTATTTGCGTACTATTAATATTTATCCCGTTAATATGGTGGAGGACAGTGTGAATAGGCGTCATGGTGAAAGAAGAGCGGAGTACAACACTGAACTACAGCAGCGCTTCGGCTGTCAATCCACAAGAGGATTTTGAATGAGATGGAAAAGACTGAGGACGAACCTGTACAGATATATTTCCTTTATATGAGAGCAAACTGAGATAGACACATTCCTCACTGGATGGTTTAAAAGAGTACTACAGTAGAGGTAATTTGTGCTGCTATCAGGAATTGGGCTGCGGCCGATGGGTATGTATGTACAGTCACTTGCTCTTATATTATTAGCTTTTCTACAGTAATGCAGGACTGGCTGTGTCTCAAACCTTATTCAGCCGTCTACTGAGACAGCATTTATGGGCTTACACGCTTTCAGAACGTTCTGAATTAAAATGTTATCAGGACTCGCCTGTCATGCCACAAAATGCTGAATCAAGCGTTCTGAACTTGATTATGATGCTCATCTTATCTAAGCTGAATCGAATGTTCGATTCAAACGCTACAAACGTGTTTTATTATTATTAAAGAAAAATTACAATTGTAAACAAAGAAAAAATGTCAAATAAAAATGCAAGAATATACACAGAAACAGACATATTGCCAGGGTAACAAAAAACAACAAAAGCATAATAAAATTACATATTAAAAAGACACAGTTTTCATTGCTTTTGGATTAATAGAACTTTGGATAGTTTCCAAATATTGTCACGGTCAATTCTGAATAAAGAAAAGAAAGGTTTAGAGCCAGTAAACTTTTGTTTATGAATATGAAACTTAGCTAACAGGAAACATAAATTAATAATACAACATTTTTCCCATATTTTCTTTTGAATAGTCAAACAGCCCAAAGAAAGCATCTTTAAAACAAAAGAAGTCACTTATAAAATAAGATTGAATAAACACCAAAAAACCTCTCTGTGTAATTGCCAAAACAAATTAATAAAGTCTTCCTCAGAAGATTGACAAAAACTGCAATTCACTTCAATGTCAGACTTATATCTCTTAAGAAAGGCTTTAGTCGGATAACATTTGTGAATTAATTTAAACGTTATTTCCTTTATTTAATTGGTAAGCAGATACTTATGAGGCAAGGACCATATACTTTCTCCCATGGAGCAGTCTCCACAATATTATTCCAATAAGGTATAACGTAAGGAATTGTTCATATCTTTCTCTGGAAGAGAGCTCTGATTTTACAGTTTTACAGTTTTTTTTTGTTGGTCTACAGAAAGCATACACTTCCGATCATTGTGTCAGTGTATAAGTACATGGCCATGAAAATGTAGCACCTTGCATCAGAAAAGACACACCAGAGGCAATGGCATTGAAAACAACCGCATATTCATCAGCAGATACAGGAATATTATATTTCTGTAGAATATAAAGTAGTTATAAAGTCTGCCTTGTGAGTTAAAAAGCTGACCAACTAAAAGAAGGTTGTTTTCGAACCAATTATCAATAATTTGCCCTTTTTTTATTTTGAAAATGCCTCTTCACTTTGGAATATTATCCCTAATTATATATTTTCTAAAGTTGGTGACCTGAATTTTCTTTTACTCTGTAATTATAATGTCTCAAAGATCTCTAACAAACTGTTCAATTAAATCTAAATTGGTTGTCCCAATTCAACATTACAAATGGAATATGTGCAGCAAAATGTTGAATCATATGTTTCAAACTTGATTCTGATGCTCTGCTAAGCTGCTGAATCCAAAGTTCGAATCAAATGTCACGAACAAGATTATGATGCTCAAAATACTAAATAGAATATTCCAAACGATCATAAAATTCAAACTGAGTGTTCGTGTTCAACAATGGCCAAAAGTACTGAATCGCATGTTCCTGTTGAATGCTCTATCATGCTTTAAAATACAGAATCAAACTTTCTGAAAGTATAGCATGTTGTTCAAAACGAGTGAATCGGATGTTCCAAATGGAATTATGATGTAAGAATGTACTGAACTGAACATTCAAAATTTAATTCTGAGGGTCTGCTAAGCTGAATTGAATTTTCGAATCAAACATTTCAGATGCGATTATGTCCCGACTCCCAAATGTTCTATCGATCAGGCTCCAAAATACTGAACTGAACTTTGTAAATGTGATTATGATGTTCAGCAAAGCTGAATTTTTTTATTCGAACATTTCAAACTCTGTTATAATGTTCAAATCAAAATAAATTGGATGTTCCAATTTAACATTCCAAATGCAATTAATAATTCAACAAATTACTGAATCAAACATTCCAAACATTATTCTGATGCGCATCTAAGATGCTGAATCAAATGTCCAATTTGAATGTTACAAACGCAAATATGATAAAATACTGAATAAAATGTAACATTCTGATGTTCAGAAACTGAACAATTCTAACGATGCTTCAAAATACTGAATCAGTGCTTGGATGGAATATTCTGTCATGCCCCAAAAATACTGAAGCAAACTTTCTAAATGTGATTATGATGTTCAACCAAGCTGAATGAAATGTACTGACTCAAAATACTGATTCAGATGTCCCAAAACATAGGCTATGTGATCTTTAATGCCTAAAATACTGAATCAAAAATTACAAACGATGACCCAAAACAATGAATCAAATGTTTCAATAGGGCTGCTCGATTAATCACGATTGTCATGCACATTTTGTCAGTACAGCCGGTTCTGTGATTAGTAGTAAATCTCCATCACCTGCTTTCAGGTGGAGCAGCATTTACTACACAGAGCCGTAGTTCTCTGACAAGCTACGCAAAATCGCCTTCATAATCGCAGACAATATAATCGTAGGATTATGAAATCGACGAAATCGTTTGCGATAATGACAGCTGTTTGCGTATCTTCTCAGTGAACTACGGCTCTGTGAAGTAAATGCTGCTCCATCTGAGAGCACGTGAAAATACCACATTTAATAACATGTTTTTACTCCAAACTCACTTCATAACGTCAGTCGAGTGTTTGAAATAAATTCTTCTGTGAGATGATGTGGCTTCTTAAACTGAATAATTAAAGCACACAATATTTCATTGTATTCTAAGCAGTGATAAAGGCTATGTCGATTAGCATTTCATTATAGATATACTTTATGATGAAAATTATAATAATAAGAACTCAGATAAACCATATATTGCCTTAGTCGTGTGTTTACTAGTCACGTTGAATCAATGAAAGCAGTTGAATCTTCTGTTTATTCAGCTGCAGCGATAGGCATTT
>NW_015548217.1:3080777-3102772 GCF_001515605.1 Sinocyclocheilus anshuiensis | reverse complement strand
GAGTGCCCTCTGGCCTTCGGATGGAGATTTACTACTGATCACAGAACTGTGCTTCACTGAAAGATACGCATGACAATCGCAGCTTCTGCCTAATTGCTTTTCATCGCCTTTGCGATTTAATCTAATTAATTTAATTTCGATTAATTGTGCAGCCCTAGTTTCAAACATGCTCTAAAGTGCAGTCTTCTTGGTAGACTGCTTAGCAGGATTTGAAACATGCTAAATATTTCACTGCGTATATTTTCAAATTGGTTTATTTTAGGTTATCCACCCAGCGGGGTCCAAAAGAGCAGTGTCATCTCCGAGCATTGTGGGCATTCTGTAGATTCACCTGTAAAGCTGATGGTGGAGTCATCTTCCTCTGGAGGCAGGGGGGCTGAGGAAGGCAGACCACCTCCACGCATCGCAGATGTTATAGACAGCCAGGAGAACATAATGCAAGGCATGTTCTCCCAAACTGGAACGACGCAGGGAGAGAAAGGCCAATTGCACAGCAGCCAGGACCACGAGGTGCCAGAGTCGTGTGATAAGACCAGTACCCAGCCATGTGGCACTAAGCTCCCAAATGGACATGCAGGCCACGGTACACATGAAGTAACTGAGCGGGACGATCCGAAGTCATCTCATCCTGCAGGAAGCTACTTGAACTCAGAAGATAACTGTGTGATTGCAAACGGAGAACTGTTGGCAGGCTCCAGAGGTGGTGCTTTGGATGCCGTTGCTTCTGCACCTCCACCTCAAGATGCAGCTGAAGCCAGAACTACTAGCTCGGAAGACTGTTCAAATGCCCAGAATTCTGCGTTTAACGATACCAGAAGTTGTTCTGAAGGTCTCTCTCTCAGGATGTTTTCCTCCATCACTTTCCTCAACACTGACTCTGCTCCTCTCAGTCCGGACGATGACGAGACCTTTTCCACATCAGACAGACCTGATGACTCGAGCTTCACTGATGTGAGTCTGAAACCCAGGAACACTTATGAGATGAGTCGGCGTCAGAGCGCCCCAGACAACATCCCTGGTGTGTTGAGTGTTGCTGTCGCAGATCTGACTCTCAGCCAGAGGAAACACGGCATCTCTGAGATCTTCAGCAGGTATTGTTATGCTATACAGTTTTGCTTCATATGAAATACTGCTTTAGCTAAATATGAGAACCACAATTCACAGGTACATATTATATTATATTGAGCCCATCAGAAAGTTAATTAGATTATCAAAATGGAATTAATGACAAATAAGAGTGTTCATGATAAAGAAATAGAGAGTTAAAACACGCACACCCATGTATTTATGTTTTGTTATATGTGACCCTGCCTGGACCACAAAATCAGTCATAAGGGTCAATTTTTCAAAATTTCGAAATTGAAAGCTGAATAAATAAGCTTTCCATTGATGTATGGTTTGTTAGGATAGGACAATATTTGGCCGAGATACAACTATTTGAAAATCTGGAATCTGAGGGTGCAAAAAAATAAAAATATTGAGAAAATCATCTTTAAAGTTGTCCAAATTAAGTTCTTAGCAATGCATATTACTAATCAAAAAAGTAGTGAAAAAGTTTTAAACCATATTATGTAGAATAGTTTTTTTTATTCATTTATTTCTTAAATGGTTTGTACTGTTCATTTAAAGGCATATTTTACCCCAAAATTAAAATTTCATGATATACTAATTCTCATGTTATTTCAACTCTTTTTTTTTCTTTTTCCATGAAATGCAAAAGGAGATTTTAATAAGCCGTTCTTCTTCAAAAGTGGATGGTGATTTATATTTCAGCTTTAAAAGGATATTAAAAAGTACCATAGAATTACTAGCCTTTTTTTAATCTCATAAATCAACATCCACTTTCACTGCATGAAAAATTGCAGCTAAGATATTTTTATAAATATTTTTATTTCGTTTTTCATGGAGCAAATAAAATAAAATGACATGGGCTAAGTAAATAGTGATAAGAAACTTCTCAAAAGACACTTCTCTTCAAGAAATTGTTTTTTTTTTCAACACATAACACTTGAAAAGAATCTTTTGACCAAGATTCTATCTCCTTCCAGTTACTGAGCTGACTGGAAGCTTGAACTATGAATTTCCTCATATTTTACGATGCACATTACAGCTCAGTCGCAGATCAGATCTCAGTCTCAACAGCTGTGTTTCTGGCAGCGCCTGCAAAAGAGGAACATTTCTTCACATTTCATGCTTCACGGTTTTCATAATTCATTGTGAATCAGCTTGTGCTTTATCTCAGTTCACAGGCTGTAGTGGCGTTCTTCTCAAGTCAGTGACTTACACTATCAGAGTTATCTTCACGCTGTTAAGCCAAAATCAGCACACAGAACTGGCTTGTTGCACTTGCAGTTATTTTTGTGCATTGTCAGTGCAGTTTTTTCAGGTTTTGACAGATGCTCTGTGATGATGTCCTTGGCAGAAGTCTGTTCTCCAGAAAGCAGAGGGAAGCCCAGAGTGCACCAGGATGGAAACTGTTTGGAAAGGTCCCGCTGAGAGAGAGTCCTCCCAAAAATTCCAAAACCATTCAGCAGGTCTGTTCACACCTGATTCAGATTGAGAGTCTTCATAGAACTGTTTTATCAATATTTTAAAGAGATGTTTATTGTTTTCTTTTTTGTGTGTGTGCGCTTTTTTTTTTACTAAGTGAACATGAAATCAAAACCTAAAAATCTTAATAATTTTCCTCTAGTCTTATTGTGCACAATTCATCAGTGCACATTATTCTACAGAAAAAAAACATCAAAATGTAAATGCTTTCACACCAATAAGTTTTGATGATCCAGTCAAATCAATAAATCAAGACAGTCCTACCTTGTTAAACAGAAGTACACTTTAGCAAATGAGTACCTATTATGGAAATTAAGTTTTTGAACACTTAATTGCATGTTATTTGCAATTAAATGAAAATGTCTTAAATGAATTTCATTTAAATGAAACTAATAAATAATTCCATTGTTATTGAGAAATGTATTTTATATAATACAAATGTATTTTTTTAAGCAAAACAATTTAAAAAAATCAGTTTTAAGGATAAGAAATATACTACTACTACTAATAGTATGTTTTATTTATAAAGCGCCTTACCCAAGCTCAACGTCGCTGTACAAAGAAAAAAATGATGTGAAGACGTGACAGTTTCAAACAATCATTCATTAAAGGGTTAGTTCACCCAAAAATTAAAATTCTGTCATTAATTACTCACCCTCCTGTTGTTCGAAACCCATAAGACCTTCATTCATCTTTGGAACACAATTTAAGATATTTTTGATGAAATATGAGGGCTCTCTGACCCTCCCATAGACAGCAAGGTAACTACCACATTCAAGGTCCAGAAAAGTACCAAGATGATCGACAAAGTAGTCCGAAAACCAAAATAATGACTTTATTCCACATTTTCGTCTCTACTGCGTCACTTGTGTATGCGCGTTCACGACAGTATCATGACGCAAGCGTGTAACGTCGTTGTACAAAGAAAAAAATGATGTGAAGACGTGACAGTTTCAAACAATCATTCATTAAAGGGTTAGTTCACCCAAAAATGAAAATTCTGTCATTAATTACTCACCCTCCTGTTGTTCGAAACCCATAAGACCTTCATTCATCTTTGGAACACAATTTAAGATATTTTTGATGAAATATGAGGGCTCTCTGACCCTCCCATAGACAGTAAGGTAACTACCACGTTCAAGGTCCAGAAAAGTACCAAGATGATCGACAAAGTAGTCCGAAAACCAAAATAATGACTTTATTCCACATTTTCGTCTCTACTTCGGAACACAATTTAAGATATTTTTGATGAAATCTGAGGGCTCTCTGACCCTCCCATAGACAGTAAGGTAACTACCACGTTCAAGGTCCAGAAAAGTACCAAGATGATCGACAAAGTAATCCGAAAACAAAAATAACGACTCTATTCAGTAGAGACGAAAATGTGGAATAGAGTGGTTATTTTTGTTTTCCTTGCGCAAAAAGGTATTCTCGTAGCTTCGTAACTTTACGGTTGAGTGTTCCGAAGATGAACGAAGGTCTTACAGGTATGGAACAACACGAGGGTGAGTAATTAATGACAGAATTTTCATTTTTGGGTGAACTAACTCTCTAATAGGCAAACAGCATAAACAGTGGCGAACTAAATAATAAATAAAAAACACTAGACAGAGCTGAGCTGATAAAAGCTGTGAGAATAGATCAGTCTATAGGCTGGTAAATCTTCTCAATTCACCCGCCTGTGAAAGGTTTTTGGACTCTGGAAGAAACGGTTTTAAGCAGTTCTGCTTTTGGTCCTGTCTAACCAGAAACAATTCAGTTCATCTCAGCAGACATCTTTTTACAAGTTTCACTTCTGTCGTTTAGGCAAACTACACTACAGTACCTCTAAGAGACTGTGTGTTAGTCTGTGTGCTGAGGCCTGATCTAGCAGTTCAAGCTCGGCTGCAGTGTGTGGAGTACAGCTGGCTTCATTTCCATTCAGGATATTAGTGCATCTGTGTTTTTAGGAGAAAGACCAAGAAGGTCATTTAGAGGTTAGCACGTGTACAAAGCACATGTCCAATGTGTGTGTTGTGTTTTTAATTAATGCACGGCCTCACGCTATCTCTGCCCCGCTTATCTTCTGTCACACACACAGGGCTCTCTACACGTTCTCTTAGATTACTAACAGCCAAACTGCTCGGTTCCTTCTGTTTATTGATTTAAACTACACACAAATAAGAAGAAAAACCGGATCCAGTCAGAATAAAGTCCATTCAATAAACAGCAGATCTTGCTGTCACGACTTATCGCTCCACTAAATCATGTCAGCATAAACTCCTCTGAAGCAGTCCAGTCAGCACAGTTTTGAAGGCCATTGTTTCTGCTTATTTCTCTCATTTTGCTCTCTCTTCAGGAAGGTAACCCAGGCAGTCTCACATCTGTATCGACTCCCAATCTCTTAAGTTCAGGGGTATGACGTTTGGTTTCTAAATGAGCTCTCCTTCATGTCTGTTCTGTGCACGGAACCGTACGCCTTCACTTCCCATCAGTCATTTCAGCCACTCTTGCGTCACGTGACATGCTTGCTTGACTAGTGCTGTAACATTTGCTGCGTTGAAAGGATAGTTCACCCAAAAATAAAGTCATTTACTCGTGCTTGTGTCATATTAAACCTGTATGACTTGTCTTCCCGTAGAATGCAAAATAAGATATTTTGAAGACTGTTCACGCTGCTCTTTTCCATAGTTAAATCATACAGTGACCAGGGCCATCAACCTCATCCATAGTCTGTATGACTTGTGTGCTCTATTCCGTGTCTTGTGAAGTTGTCTGATAGTTTTGTGTAAGGAACAGACTGAAATTTAAGTAGTTATTTACTGAAAATCTTTCATGTAGCTGTTAAATTTGATTTGCACTTTTGCAAAGTTGACGTTTTGTGGTTTGTTTCTAGTTTAATCTGGCCACATCTTGACACAACATATTCTGTCTTGCTCGTAATGACCATCCTTTAATTTTTTAGAACCTTTTTTAGGCGATAAATGGTTTGCTTTTTTGTGAAATTAGACACATTTAAAACAAATATAGATTTTTTTTTTCAATGTGAGAATATCAGTACAGTATCATGAGGAAAATATTGCAGTACTTTTTAAAAATGGGTTATTGTATGGAAAAGAGCTGTGTGAATGTTCCTTCAAAATCTTTTTTTGCATTCACAGAAGAAAGTTAAATGGAGTTTTAACATTTTGGGTGAAAGTTATTGCAACAGCTAACGTGAACTAACAATGAACAATGTATTTACAGCATTTATTAATACAAATGATTAATTTCTACGTTTACCAATATATTTTTAACATTTTAAGTTCTGTTAAATAATGTATTATGGACAACATGAATTAACAATGAACAATATATGGAATATAAAGTTATGACTTTCACTGAATATATTGTTTATAAATGTAAATACGTTAATAAATATTCTAGAAATGTTGTTTGTTGTTAGTTCATTATACCTAATGCACTAATTAATATTATTGAACCACAAATGTAAAGTGTGGTCCCTTTAACCTACTGTAAGACATTGTAGTTTCTGCTGTTTTTTTACTGTGAAGACTTTGTAGAAGTTTTTAAAGAGTTTGCTAGATAAATTAGGTAACTGTTCTTTTTTTAAAGGAAAAAGTGGGGGGAAAAAATAGTAAAGAAAAATGTACCTTTAATGAAAATATTTTGTATTTTCGTGAAAAATATATTTTGTAAATGTTTCTTTTCTAAAGAAGAAATATTAAGGAAAATGTAACATTTAATGAAAACATAATTATTTTGGGTAGGTAAAAATATGTAATTAAAATATTTAATATTATATTATTATGTAAAATAAAATAAATTATGAACTATTATTATTATTATATAAAATAAATGGTATATAATTAATTATATAATTAAATAGATAATATTAAATTAGATATTGAATATTAATTTAATCATATATGTTGCTAAAAATAAACATAAAAATGGATAATTCCTTTTTTAATGGGGACAAATCAACAAATCGAGTGAACCAGCAGAAATTTTTTTACTGTTGATCCCTAAGTCTGGATATGTAAATATGCAGCTCTTTAGTATGAACCCTAAATGCTCTTCTTCTGACATCAAGCAGCTATACTGTGCATGATAAGCACCAGTTGATCCTCTGTTCTCTCCTCTCTGACTGGTTCCTTTCTTCACCCACATATCTTTGAAGAAGGTCCCCATTCACATATTGTCCATTGACATCTGTAGAAGCTTCTCAGACAGATGAGGAAGAGTCTTTGTGCTGCTGTTCAGTCAGTAATGATAAGTGGTTTTGAGCTTGTGCTGTAGATGGTACAGGAAGAGGAACCGCACCAGCCAGGAAAACACCTCTGCGGTTAGATGTGGTTTTTACACGATTCCTTAAAGCAGCACGAGGTTTTGAAACGTTCAGGTGTCCTCACACTTCCTCATATGAACAAGCACCCAACTTTCACATGACCAGTCTTTCTCTCTGTGGCTGTAAACATCAAACGCAATGACCCATGCGCTTCATCTTCACACGTCTGCCACCTGCCTCCATATTCTCATGTTCAACTCTCACAAGCCTGTGATTCTGTCCGCACGCATCTGAACCTGACCTGTTGCTCTTCTCACAGGAGTACGAGACCAAGGTGTCTAAATCGGGCCAGAGTCCCTCCCTGCCCGCTCAGGGCCAACGGAAGAACCTGGAATTCGAACCATTGTCCACCACAGCGCTCATATTAGAGGACCGTCCCGCGTGAGTAAAAGCTGTTCCTTCCAAGTTGACTAGCTGCAATTTGGAATAATCTGTTGACAATAAAAGAAAGTTTTTTAGTGATACCTGTATTTACATTTTTAAAATTGTTTTAATATTTTATATTAAAATATTATTTTATGTAATCATTTATATAATTATAATTTCTTTCTTCTTGATTTTGAAGAAAATAAATGTTGAAAGGTAGTAGTTTAGGAGTTGACCTGCATATAGTCAAATAAAGTTTATTCGTATATAGTGCCTTTCACATTATACATGTTTCAAAGCAGCTTTATCATAAAGCTTCATCATAAAACTGTTAACTAACCAGGTGCAGCACAAGATAAACTAGTGCTTTCATTTTAAGAGATTTTTCTTGTCATAATCAGCTGTAGTTTGTAATAATATTTTGACAATAAAATCTTTTGCTCACAATATATCACTTTATTGCATATTTACAGTATATTGCAGTTTTTTTGTTTTGTTTTAAATATATTTTTTCACCTTGATTTTAAAAGTCTTGAAATACATACCTATTAATATTTTGATAATTTCATTTTTTTGTGCAGAGCTCTGACATAGCAGACAAAAAATCATGTGGTGTTTTTTTTTTCTCCATATTTTAATATCTTCAAGTCTTTTATTGGTTTTAGCCAACTGGAGCTGGGTGACAATATAGATTGCACAGTGCAATGATATAAACAATCAAGCAGGTGAAATTTGCTGTATAGTATATATTACTTTATGTGAGTATACTGCATGTATGTGAATAAAAGTGGATATACAGTACATAGAAATCCGACTTTACATATAGATCTCTGCAAGAATAGAGCTCACATTTTGTGATAATTTAAGCTGAGATTTGCTATATAGTATATATGGCTTTACATGAATATATGTGGGTAAAGTTGGACATTAATTTGTTCTGTGTTGAGACTGAGGATTATGAAACTTGTTCAATGTAGTGAAAGCCTAATTACTGTTTGGTGATATGTATCGCTACCAAGGGTTAAAGATGCATATAAATGACGGTCATTTCACCCGTCCATATCGTCCATCCCAAATCAGTTTAAATGAGTTAATTGACCTATCGGTAATCCCCTCCCCTCGAATGCAGATGAGACCGAGGCAGTTGAGTATCAGTTGCACGAAGACTGGAACTCAGACATCTTTAGGTTTTAGCGCCATGGAGAAACATTGGAAGATACGAAGCTCTCAATGGTTTGATGGTGTTGATGCTACAAAAATTGTAAAACAATACTTGTAACACTGATTCCTGGTACCCTGAGAGGATGGGCAATGGAATTGACTTTATTCCATTTCCTAAACCCAAACAAGACTGAGCAAAATGTCCCTAAGCATTCAACCCCAATCCCAATGAAAAGAAAAACGTTCTGGTTGTCATGCTTTCATTAAGATACAATTTTCATCTGCTCAGGCAGAACGTTAATGTCATCTTGTGCTTCAGCAAGGCATCTCTGGCTAAAACTAGCTAACTTTAAAGTTAGTGAGTCCATGCTAAAGTACAAACCTAAATAGCAGACTGTCACGTCATGTATAGTGTAGGTCAAAAACACATAAAGGTCTACATTTCAGTGCCTCTCCATATTAAACTGGTTAAATGTAAATTAATTTAATCGTACCCTGCGGTACATGAACAGTGTTGATCCTGGATGTTGTCATCTGCGAGTGTCACGACCATAACATGAGGCTTCTCCCGCTTGCATTGTGATCTGCAAACCCTCGCTTCCAAATTAATCTTGTTGGTAACCACCATATTTATTTGAAAATCTTTTATATATCCCTCCATGGCATATTTAAGTCCCTCTTAAATGGTCGTCCTTCAGTGTCCAAAATTGATCAAAAACATCTTGGGACAAGGTTTTCACACTGACAGCTGTCATTGTAAGACAGTTAGCAACTCCTTTTGTTTGTTTGAGTAACTAAGGGGGCAGGGCTTACCAATATTGGTCAATTAAAAGTCGTGGCGTAATACTTACACATGCAATAACACAGTAGTTCCCAACCCTGGTCCTGGAGGCACCCCAACACTGCACATTTTGCATGTCTCCTTAATCAAACACACCTGATTCAGGTCATCAGCTCATTAGTAGAGACTCCAAGACCTGAAATTGATGTGTCAGAGAAAAGAGACATGCAAAATGTGCAGTGTTGGGGTGCCTCCAGGACCAGGGTTGGGAACCACTGCAATAACACACTGTACATACATAGTGCGTAATATATTTAGTCCCCTAGTGGGCAAGCTAAATGGAAGTGTTGCAAAGAAGGAAAACTTATTTGGTGTTGTACTGTATAATGAAAAGCAAAAACCTTGGGAAAAAAGAAACAACAGTTCTCTTACAATCTAGTCTAAATATTATGTCAATACTTAACAAGATATGTTTTCTACATTGATTCAACTTTAAGATTCAGTTGTGGGAGTCTTTGAGGTCCTTCCAGGAGAGTACAGGTAGATGTATTGTCACCCTCCTAACTTGTGGCGCAAGTTGCTCAGGATACATTGACCTGCAATACATATATCCTAGCAAACCTCGAGAGGCTCATCTTTCCCAAACAAAGGCCTATAAATAAGACTTAGCACAGACTGGGTTGTATTTCACCACGCAAGTCTCTTCAGTCCCCAAGTCCTCATGAAGAATAAATGAGCAGTGAAATGTGAGCGTGTCAGCCAAACCATGAGATAAACCAGCGCCCAGGCCTTTTCCAGAAACTTCTCAGTTGTTTCTCAAACATGTCAGCGCTAACAGGTTTCTAGGCTGTATATTTGAGACATTCAATTGACTGTTGTTGTAACAACTGAAATCATTGGCTTCCTTTCTCAGGAACCTCCCTGCTAAGTCGGAGGAGGAAGCGCAGCGCCACCGTCAGGAGTATGATGAAATGGTGGCAGAGGCCAAGAAAAGAGGTACATTTATTAAACAAAGGTTATTGGAAAACAGTTGGCAAGAAAATACTATTGCAGTCTTTCCACTTCAGAATTTCATATTTAATTTAATGTTACACGCTGAAGAAGGCCTTCAAGCCAAATGTATGAGTTTTTCCTCTGTGTGCAAAATATAATATCACAAAAATTCTGAATTACGAGTATGAATAGCTGAATGTTTTAAGTAATTAAACAGATTTATGCACCAAAACGAGATATTATGTGACATGAGAGAGAGCACTGTGTAAATAGCCTTGTTGAACTGCATTATAATTCAATGTTACTTGCCATTTCTTTGTAATTATTTGTAAAATGTATTATTAAATTAATTTCTGAGTGAAAATAGTTTCAAAGTAAATTCTATGCCTATTTATATATTTTCAGAGTACCATGTTTTTATTGTGTTAATTTGGCTTAAATATTGCTAAATCGCATTAAACATGTAAAGAACACACCTGGGTCATATTTTGTCCCAAAATCAGATGGTTTTATGCAAATGAGGAGCATCATGAGTAATTTATAATTCATAGAAAAGTTTTAAAAAATGTTTTTAATATTTTGAAGTC
The DNA here is from genome assembly GCF_001515605.1 of Sinocyclocheilus anshuiensis. Classification (NCBI taxonomy): domain Eukaryota; kingdom Metazoa; phylum Chordata; class Actinopteri; order Cypriniformes; family Cyprinidae; genus Sinocyclocheilus; species Sinocyclocheilus anshuiensis. Next base: position 3,092,004 of record NW_015548217.1, on the reverse strand, counting down.
CATCTCATTGTATTCATGCAATGAATAAATAAATACATACATTTTTTGTTATTCTGTAATGAGAAGAAAATATTGCTATTCAGATAAGCCCATTTGAATTATTAAATGTTTTATACATTATGATGTTGGTTCTAGGATTCAAATAAAAAAAAATATTCACCTAAATACAGTAAAAATTAACATTTTACATAAATCAGAGTTGAAAATCACCACTAAAAATAATAGGAATTAAAACCTAAAAAAAAAAAAAAAAACATTATGGTAACAATAATTTTGGGGAAATATGCATAATTGTCATAAAAATAATGCAAAATAGTCTTGATTTTTTTTAATTAAAAATAGCTTTGATTTGCATGAATGTGACCCAGACATGTTTTCAAGAGGTTCACCCATACAAAACACACTTGTCACACTAGAGTATCTTTCCCTTGCCAAGACCAAGGTGGTCATTAAATGTGGAAATATGCGATTTCATTTAGTCGGGAATGCTTTTAGCACACTCTGCCTTGCTAAACTTTAATGTGAGGTAATATGACTGTTGTTTACAGAGCTGAAGGAGGCGCAGAAGAAGAAAAAGCAGATGAAGGAAAGATTTAAACAGGAGGAAAGCATCGCTAATGCCATGGTGGTTTGGAACAACGAAATCCTTCCCAACTGGGAGAGCATGTGAGACAGCCGCACTTCATTATCACAACCTGCAGTGATAATTATGATAAACACATTATCTCTCTTGCTAAAACTAGAGCTGCCTACGTAGGCAGCATAGTGCTTGTTCCCAGTAGGAAGTTCCAATAAATATTAATACCTATGCATATAGATAAATCCAATGTAAAACACACATTTTATTACACTCTGTTAGCTGTTGTCTGCTGCGTGTGTTTCTTCAGGCGTGGCACGCGGCGTGTGAGGGATCTGTGGTGGCAAGGTCTTCCGCCCAACGTGAGGGGGAAAGTCTGGAGTCTGGCCATTGGGAATGAGCTGAACATAACCTCGGGTTTTTTTCTATTTTACTCTCTCTTTCATGTGTCAGTGAAGCGGTTAAGCCCAGGATTAACTAAACCTTTTGGGCAAACATTCTGTCTGAAGTGTGTCATTATGCAGTATTCACATGAATGAATGCAAGACTGCACTGTGCAGGTCGGCCTGAAGCGATTTTGAAACCTTCTTTGTAATGAAATTTGGATGAGTTTATTTCTGACACTCCCAAAAGAAAAAGATTTTTGCATTTAGGATCTTCAGAAGTGAAAGTCTAAGCTAAATCGAACGTACAGAGTACAGACCAGATATTTCATCTGCCTTTTTAAGGTTTTATGATTAAAGCTGTGATATGCCGTCTGAGAATTGTAACCCTTTTTCCTTTCTGTTCCTCTCAGATTTGTACGAGATCTTTCTCTCGCGGGCCAAGGAGCGCTGGAAGAGCTTCAGAGAGACCGGCAGTGAGATGGAGTCAGATGGTACGTCTGTCATCTCTCGCACAGCCCACTGGAGCATTTAGACATGCCAGTCACTCGAACTAATTCACAATTCGATCTGAATGATTCATTAGCGAATAGGCCTGAATTTAAATGGGTTTTAACAGTCCACTATGCTTACCCAACTTGACAAAATCTCAGTTGGTTCAGTGAATCAGTTAAGCCAATTCACAATTCAGTCTGTATGTTTCATAAGCGAATCAGTCTGAGTTTGAATGGGTTTTAACAATCCACTATGCTTATCTAGTAATCGCAACATGACAAAATCTCAATTGGTTCAGTGAATCAGTTGAGCCGATTCACAATTTGGTCAGAATGGTTCACTAGCGAATCAGTCTGAATTTGAATGGTTTTCAAGTAATTGGAAACTGACAGAAATTGGTTTAATGAATCAGTTGAACCAATTCTCAATTCAGTCAGAATGATCCTTTAGCCAATCTAGTACCTGCTATGTTTATCCAGTTATTCTAAACTGACAAAATCTTGATTGGTTTAATGAATCAGTCGAGCTTCAAATTCAGTCTGAATAATTCATTAGTGAATCAGCCTTAATTTGAATTGTTTTTAACAATCTACTATTTTTATCCAGTAATCGCAAACTGACAAAATCTGTACTGGTTCACTGAATCAGTAGGAAAAATTCACAATTGAGTCTGTATGTTTCATTAGGTGAATCAGTCCGAGTTTGAATTGGTTCAGTGAATCAGTTGAGCTGATTCATAGTTCTGAATGATTCACTAGCAAATCAGCCTGGATTTAAATTTTTTTTAACAAAAACGTCTGTCTTACGAATGTACTACAAATGCGCTAAAGAGCGCTGAAGGCGAACAGAAATGAGACATACAGCTCACTGCGTGCAGCGCGTCAGTCACGCTCGTCAGGAAAGTGAGTTAAACACACACACAAACACACATTTTTATCAAATAATACGTCATTAATAGCGGTTCACTTCCGCGATTTGGTACGATTGCGTTCACATCAGCAGCGAACCGTACCGGAGTTCACATGAACCGTACCCCAGACCACCCTTTTTAAGCAGACTCGGGTACGGTTCGCGGGTGCGCACCCGAGTTCGGAAGACAGTGTTCACATCATCCAAACGAACTGAACTCTGACGTCAATCGAACCCGGGTGCGCACCAAAAGTGTTAGTGTGAAAGCATCCCAAATGATCCATTAGCCATTCTAGTAACTGTAAACTGCCAAAATGTGAATTGGTTCGAATGGGTTTTTACAACCCACTCTGCTTATCCTGTAATTGTAAACTGACGAAATCTCAGTTGGTTCAATGAATCTGTTGAGCTGATTCACAATTCGGTCAAAATGGTTTATAATCGAATCAGTCTAAATTTGAATGGTTTTTAACACTCAGTCTTACTGATGTTTATTGGTCAGGTTCAATGAATCAGATGAGCTAATTCACAATTTGAATGTTTCCTTAGCGAATCAGTCTGAAATTGAATGGTTTTTAACAATCCACTATGCCGGTAATTGCAGACTGACCAAATTTCATTCAGTTTTGGTCTTGGTCTCATAGAAGTTCATTGGTGAGGAAATGCAATGCTGGTGTGTGTGTGTGTGTGTGTGTGTGTGTGTGTGTGTACTGTATGCGAGCGTCTGACTTTCAGTTCTCCCCCGGTCGCCTTCCTCCTCATTTTATTGAAATGGTTGTTATTTCCTTCCTGTGCTGCAAGCCCAGTCTCGCTAATCACATGCTAATTCTTGTTTTTGTTTTCTACTATGCCTTCCAGCCATGTACTCTATAAAATGCTGTTTTATTAGCCTCAGCGCTTCATTCATTGATGTGTCTCAATGAATCTGTTAATAAAGCTGTTTTTTCATAAAGTTTGAACACAAACACATCCTCCCTTTCACATCTGGCCCTCATCACAGCACTCAGACTGTTTTGGCCGATGTTAGCCTCCAGCAGTACACTTGAGCAGATCCTCGGAGACTAAAAACACCAGACGTGCCTGTTTATCCACTGTAGAGTATCACAGGACGATTGTGATGTAGATATAGGAGCAATAGATATGGAACAGAATCTGCAAATACTTCAGATATGACATGATATTTTCGAGTAATATTGAGTAATGTTGTGGTTGTTACAGCAGACAGTGCCGACCGCGAGTCCAGTCTGGATCTGATCAAACTGGACATCTCACGCACATTTCCTCCGCTCTTCATCTTCCAGAAGGTACTGTTCGCACTCTTCCTGTCACTGTTATGGTATCAGTATAACTGTAAATATTATTAATGACTACTGTTGCTCTCTCTTGTGTTAGGGTGGGCCGTACCATGATCTCCTGCACAGCCTTCTGGGCGCTTACACTTGCTACAGACCTGACGTGGGATATGTGAGTGATCATTTACAAGGGTCAAATAACAAACAATGAACCATATAACAGTGAGCGAATATTTACAAAGATCTTATGCGTTCCTCTATTGTTTCACATTTGCATATAAAAACATTTCCTTTGAGCAGTTTCATGCGTTAGCAATGTCAAAAATGCTTGAACTATCATAAAACTGGATAGGATAGCTGTATTTAATCAGGTGTTCCATATCTTTTAAGTTTGGGGTTGGTGAGATTTTTATTAATTATTATTTTTGTAAAAAGTTTCTTATGCTCACCAAAGCTGCATTTATTTAGTCAAAAACAAAAAATGTAAATATTATTGCAACTCAAAATAATAATATATTCTAATATATTTTGTAATGTATTCTAAAATGTAATTTATTGCTGTTGATCCAAAGCTGAATTTATAGCATCATTACTCCAGTCTTTAGTGTCACATGATCCTTCAGAAATCATTCTAATATGCTGCTTTGCTGCTTAGGAAAAATTTTATTGCTATCAATGTTGAAAACAGTTGTGCTGCATCATATTTTTGTGGAAACAATGATACTTTTTTTTTTTTTCAGGAATCTTTGATTTAATAGACACTTCAAATTAACAGAATTCATTTGAAACAGAAATCCTTTGTAACATTATGAATATCTTTACTATCACTTTTGATCAATTTAATGCATCCTTGCTAAATAAAAGCATTACATTTTTACTGACCCCGAACCTTTGATCGGTAGTGTAAAAAAGCAAAACTGCAAATGTGCCCCGACAGTAAACTGCTGCCGCGTTCTATTTATGACGTGCTGACACAAATTTCAAATGATTTTCAATGGTCGCTTTGTCGTGTCCAGTCAGTGTAGACAGACTTTAGCTGATGTGGCGCGACACGACAACTGTCGTGTTTGGTCTAGACACGGTGTAATAGTTGCATATTTTTGTGGAAACAATGATACTTTTTTTTTTTTCAGGAATCTTTGATTTAATAGACACTTCAAATTAACAGAATTCATTTGAAACAGAAATCCTTTGTAACATTATGAATATCTTTACTATCACTTTTGATCAATTTAATGCATCCTTGCTAAATAAAAGCATTACATTTTTACTGACCCCGAACCTTTGATCGGTAGTGTAAAAAAGCAAAACTGCAAATGTGAGTTAAATAAAGCATGGCTGTTTCTAAATTTGTGACGTTATAAAATTGTGTATAGAATTCTTCTAGTTTAATCCCGTACCTTATTCAAAGGGTCTGTCCTCATTACAGCCAGTAGAAATGTCTCTATTTTGGCTGCAGGTTCAGGGAATGTCCTTCATAGCTGCTGTGTTGATTCTCAACCTGGAGGAGGCTGACGCTTTCATCGCCTTCGCCAATCTCCTCAACAAACCCTGTCAGATGGTTTTCTTCAGAGTGGACCATGAGCTGGTACTGTCCCTCCACACGCAATATTTTATAGACGCTCAGATTATTTACATCATCTGAAAGGAATGTTTCAGGTTCAAAACAAGTCAAGCTCTGTCAACCGCATCTTTACAGATATTAAACTGAGGGACAAGGCATAACACTGCCCTGGCCCCTGCGTCATATTTGTCGAATGAAACCCAATGCTCGTTTCTTACTAAAATGCTGCTTACTGCTTTTATAACCATTTTTTTTGCTCTAGCATGTCATACTTTCTCATAAAATATGATACATTTGAATTTGCAGATCCTCAGTACCACTGACAAACATATAATCTTGTAAAATGTGTGGCAAGTATAAACAGTATATATCCATAGTATAAACAGAGTACGTGCGATTGCGAATCTCGAAAAAGTGAAAGTGAAACTAAAAGCGATCGTGCATTCAAAAGCACGATGCCAGTTTCAATGCCAGGTATAATAGAGGCTCCCTGATGTCTACATATATATGAAATATATATGTAGTATAATTACCCAATTATATAACTGCGAGGAAAATATTGAAATATATATTTTCCTCCCATCTCGTATTTATTCCCTTTAGTGGTTCCGCCTACACGTCATTTTCTTTCCGAACACGGTATTGGGATGCCACAAAGACAATTCCTATCTTCCTTTGAGCCGAGTTACAACTGTTTGTTCAATTCTCAGATGATTTTCACATGTATGAATGATTCTGAAGACATTTTATGCCTAATTTCCCATTTTTTCACTTCTTTGCAGTTAATTAAGTTAATTGACACTTTTTGAATACTTTTTGTCATTAAAATATCATTTAGATTTTTTTGTGTCATTTTGACATTTGACTGCTTTTGCTATTTTGCTACGTGCATTGAAGACACATTGACACACGTAAAATTCTTATTTTGTGAAAAAAAAACTGTACATGATGGAAAGTTTTTATTGATATTTTGAATATTGATGTATTGATGTTTTTGATCAAATTAGGTAATATTAGGTCTTTATTGCAAATCAGCAGAATTGCTTTTTAAATGCCAGCATAGTTTATTTCTGGGTGGATTGATTGAGTGGATTTTGACACATACAGCTTCTGCATGAATTAGTAAGATGTTTTAATTTTGTGTCTCTTTCTTGTTAGATGCTGAAGTACTTTGCAGCATTTGAGGTGTTTTTCGAGGAAAACCTCCCGAGACTTTTTAATCACTTCAAGAGTTCCAACCTCACGCCTGACCTGTATCTCATAGACTGGTGAGTACATGAAGAACTTCTGATGAAGAAAAGCACTTCTTACAAATCTTAAAAATTATAAAATGAGGCTGAAAACTAATTGCGATGTGTAAATCTGAGTAAGCGCATGACATTTAGGTGTAGATCCTGAAGCTACGTTCCATTCAAAGCCAGAAGACTGTCTTTTTCATTCGCAAATCTGTGTACAGGATCTTCACCCTCTACACTAAGTCCCTGCCGCTGGATGTGGCGTGTCGGGTGTGGGACGTGTTCTGCAGAGACGGGGAGGAGTTCCTGTTCCGCACGGGGCTTGGGATTCTGCGGCTCTACGAGGAAGTGCTCCTGCAGATGGACTTCATCCACATCGCTCAGTTCCTGACCAGACTCCCAGAGGACATGCCGTCCGAACGCCTTTTCAGCTGCATCGCCAACACTCAGATGATCAGCGGCAACAGGAAGTGGATACAGGTCATTTCCTGTGTGCGCTGTTACAGCGATCAACCTGTGGAGTTTGTTTGTTTGTGAGGGAAATGCAGGCAGGAAATTAAATGCAAATACACTTCCTGATACATTTTGTTCTCTTCAAAGATTCTTTTGCATAACTTCTATTATTAGATATCTAGTAAAATGAATTTGGGCAGAATTTTCATACTTCCGGTAAACTGACCCTTTAGTTTGAGCATAGCTCACACTACAGGGAACTTTATTCTTCTACAGAACATTGTGATTTGTGTGGTGTTCACCCAAAAAATTAAAATGTGTTGTAAATCTGTTCATCTTCAGGCCATCCAAGATGTAGATGAGAACAGATTTGAAGAAATTTGGCATTTCATCACTTGCTCACCAGTGGATCCTCTGGTAGTGAATGGGTGCCGTCAGAATGAGAGTCCAAACAGCTGATAAAAACATCACAATAATCCACAAGTAATCCACACCACTCCAGTCCATCAGTTAACATCCTGTGAAGCCAAAAGCTGTATGTTTGTAAGAAACAAATCCATCATTAATGCGTTTTAACTTAAAACCATTGCTTCTGGCCAAAATACCAGTCCATAATGCATAGTAACGCTTCCTCCAATGAAAAAAGTCCATCCCCTGTTTTCACTTCACAAGATTGGAATTGCATGGATTACTTGTGGATTATTGTGATGTTTTTATCAGCTGTTTGGACTCTCCTTCTGACAGCACCCATTCACTGCAGAGGATCCATTGAGGAACTATTCCTTTAACATTTCTGTTAATCTCGTCTCTTTCTCTTCATCAGGTGTTTAATGCCCTCCTAAAGGATAAAGAAATGGAAAAAAGCAGCAGTCCTACAGTGAAAAACTCTTGAACTCTCACCATTTTTATATTTCCAGTTGACTTTAACTCTTTGATTAGAAGAGAGGATTGTATAAAACGGGCTCAAACAAATGAAATGAAGAAAAAGAAGAAAAAGCTTGAAACTTGATTTCTTTGTAACCGTGCCAGTATTACTGAAGTTACACATTTGTATGAGTTCAAAATATAAGCCTTTTATGAGAAAATATTCCACCAGCTTAGTCATGTACTGTACCGGATACCAGCATCAGGCTTTTTCTTAAAGGGGTCATATGATGCTGCTAAAAAGAACATTATTTTGTGTATTTGGTGTAATGAAATGTGTTTATGCGGTTTAAGGTTAAAAAAAACATTATTTTCCACATACTGTACATTATTGTTTCTCCTCTATGCCTCGCCTTTCTGAAACGCGTCGATTTTTACAAAGCTCATGTATTTCCTCAGCAACCAGCACGGATCAGCTCCAGGCATGACGAAGCAGATATCGTCCTCTTTTGGAAGGCCAACCAAAGTAGTTTCGCTTTCACAACGAATCACACAGCGCCTTCACGACATGGCTGCAGCGTCAACAATACTACAGCGAGAATAAAAGTTACGCCTTCTTTCTTTGCGTGAACATTTGGGCGGCGTTATGCAAATCTTCCCACACAGTGATGTAGACATGTGGGGGCGTGTTAGAACGAGCCGTTTTAGGTAGGTGTGGCTGACTCTTAACTTTTATAAAGAATATCTCTTTGGATTTGAGACTTTAGTCTTTGCAACTTTACAGATCTTCTTTATGCACCAAGAGCTTGTAACACTCCAAAGAGAAAGGAAAAATTGAAATCGCATCATATGACCCCTTTAATATTCCTCCTTATGGAGAGAACTGGTGCATTTGACGTGTGCTGACATACACATTAACTCATTTTGTATGCTGAAGCATGTTCATTCAGAGCCTGTTTAATGCACTTGAGATTTTAACAATAGAATAGCAAGGTTCTGAGATTTTAAAAAATGTGTTGTTTTTTTTTAAGCGGTTTTGTTTTGTAGAACAAGACCTTAATAAAGTGCAATAGAATATGTCAGATGCAGTTAATAATTCAGGAATAATGCATATAGTGTGTTGAGATATTTGAAAGCATTTTGCTGCTTCTTGCCGAAGAATTATTGCATTTTTCGTAGTCCTATTGTGCTACTTTAATTTCTTCTTTTAAAACACTAATATGTAGCCTAGGGCTGCAAAACGATTAATTGCGATTAATTGGATTCAAAATAAAAGTTTATGTTTACATACTATATGTGTGTGTACTGTGTATATTTATTATGTATATAGAAATACACACACATATTTATATATGTATATTAAAAAATGATGTGTATGTCTATATATATTTATACTTTTATATAATTTATGTTATATATAAATATAAATATTTTATATATAAATAACATTTTTCCTTAATATATACATGTATGTATGTGTGTTTATTTATATATACATAGTAAATATCTGCAAAACGATTAATTGCGATTAATTGGATTCAAAATAAAAGTTTATGTTTACATACTATATGTGTGTGTACTGTGTATATTTATTATGTATATAGAAATACACACACATATTTATATATGTATATTAAAAAATGATGTGTATGTCTATATATATTTATACTTTTATATAATTTATGTTATATATAAATATAAATATTTTATATATAAATAACATTTTTCCTTAATATATACATGTATGTGTGTTTATTTATATATACATAGTAAATATACACAGTACACATATATAGTGTGTAAACAAACTTGAATGCGATTAATCATTTTGCAGCCCTTCTAGCCTAATTTTTAATCTAAATGTTATTAATGTTAGTAAGACAGTATGTGAAGAATGCATTACGAGATTTGTGTACTTAAGGTACAAATTCTAAAATGAACTGACATTTGCCAGTTCAATTATAAGAATGTGTGGTGTAATAATAAAATGTGTAATTTTTCTCTGTTTGATTTCTGTTCTATTATTTGACCAAATGCATTGTTTGTCATGGATTTGAACCCAATATGTGTAAATATTGGGTCTCAAAACATTTTTTGATTTGGTAATGTTGTATCTTGATGGGAAAATGTAAATTGTGTCATTAATTCTTGGTTTGTTTTCTACACACTCCTGGTTTTATTGTACAGTTTTCATACTTCAGTGAAGATAAATTGTAAATAGGTGACCTGTTTGACACCACAAAATTCAAATGTGTAAATAAATCTAAAACTACTATTATAGTTGTTGTATCTTTTTAAAATTAATTGTGACTTGCTTTTGTTCTTTATACAGTATATGTACAGTATACCTATAGCAAAAAAATATTAATAATAGTTGTCATTTTTAACAATTTGAAGTAATCAACCCAACAGCAATTTGTAATTCAGAGAGCTTTAAGGCATTCCATTTTTCAGCTGCTTAAAAATAAATAAATAATGAAAATAAATGACTTGAAGCAGCTTATAATAATTGTTATTTTGATCTAAGAGTTGGACGTCTTCTCAGTGTGTTCGTTCCTCCGGATCACAAGGTGGCGCTCAAAGGCAACGTAACGTTTGTCTCCATGTAGCATCTCCCTTAGTTTACTTCCTGTCCATGTGGTGCATGTGTGAAGAGTGCATACTTACACTTTTTTTTGTTTTTGATTCAACTGATTTACACTTTTGAAACGTCTTCGATAGTTGAGTCGAATCACAGATCAACATGGGCCCGGTAAGTTAATATGTAAACAAACGCAAACGAAAGCGCGAGTGAATATCTCCAGCTTCTGTTAGCCATGTTTCGCTGCTTCACTTAACGTTACATTTACAAGAGTGTTTAAGAGTCTCACTTGAGATTGAACAACCCTTGTTTTTATGTATTAGTCAAAATTTTGGCTCGTCAATACTAGTCTAACTTTTACTGTTTATCATACTGTACTAGTGTAATCCCTACAGTATTGTATCAAGCTACACTTTTCAACCCCTACGTTATTGTTTCATTATACTATACTAGTTTTATCCCTAATATCAGAGTATACTAGCATAAACCCCGGTGTGGTGTATATAACATGCTAGTCAACCCGTGTCATGTACTAATAGTTAACCTCTCATTGTTTTAGTTAACTTTGTGGTATTTGTAACTTTGACTGAAAGCAATAAGTAGTTCAGTCATGTAATATGTTATAGGAATCTTGAGGGGATTCCGTTGTACTAAACTATATTCACCTTTATTCTGAACACCGTTTATTTCTATATAAAGTAACTAATTTTATACTGATTTTCAGTTATTGCCGTATTTATATTAAAAGTAGTGCAAAAGTATTTAAAATCTAATCTAACTCTCTGGTGGAAAAGGGTAATGAAAATCACATTTTGGCATATGATATTATCAGTATTGGGGGTAACGCATTACAAGTAACGCGAGTTACGTAATC
>NW_015548217.1:3060236-3080551 GCF_001515605.1 Sinocyclocheilus anshuiensis | reverse complement strand
AGTTATTTTTTATGGAGTAACGCAATATTGTAATGCATTACTTTTAAAAGTAACTTTCCCCAACACTGGATATTATGCAAGCCAGCAGCCTCTGAATTCTGTTTTGCTTCATCTGTCATATAAAGACGTTATGTCTTATGTATAATTGTAGCATACACTAGCATGCATTATTTAGCTGTGCTTTTATGCATCTTTCACACAAGGCTTCCAAAAGGAACAAGAAAAAGAAGCCTAGCTTCAGAAAATTACTGAAAACCAGCAATGTGAAGCTGGAAAACAAGCTGAAGAATCGGCAGTTTAAGCAACAGAGCTCAGCTAAGAAACAACGCAAAGAACAGAGGAAACTTCGACAAGCCATTACAGATGTCTCTCATAAGACCCTCAAACCCCTGGAGCGCTATAAGAAGAAACCAGGTGAGAGAAACCGTTTCATATGAACTCTCATGCTGTGTATTAGGATAGTTTTGTAATGTTGATGTATCATAACAGAAGGGGAAGAAGAGGAAGACGAGGAGGAGTTCCTGGAGTCTCTGCCTGTAGACATGATGGATGAGGATGACCTCGAACAGATCAGAGCCATGGCAAAGAAAGCTTCCTTTCTGACTCGAGACATCTCATCCTGGTAAGCAGCAGCAGCAGCACACTTTGGCGCTTGTTAATCACTTTATACACACTCTATACACAGTCATCTGCTGATATTGTCTGTTGTGTGATCATATTTCCTCCTCTTTTCTTTTGTAGCGCTCCAGTACATGCCAAAAAGCGCAAGTCCGAGCAGCCGGTGGAGAAGTATGAGAAGATGCCCAGGAAGATGCAGCAGGAGGAAGAGAAAGAACTCATTCATCTGCTGCCCATCAAAGACAAGAGCGGCCTGATCCCTCAGAGCATGGAGAAACCTGGTGTGTGTTATCACATGACTTTCAGTGAATGCTGGGGAGGATTTGGGATTAACTGGCTGATTGTTTCCTCTAGTTGTGCCGGAGGCAGAGGAAGAGGAGGAACCGATCGACCAGGATGAGTTAAAAAAAGGTTGGTGTGGATTTTCATGTATTTTTTTTCAAATGCAACCTTGAAATGGCTTTAATCTCAAGGGTAGGTTTAAAGGTGCTTTCACACTATCACTTTTGGTGTGCACCCGGGTTCGATTGACGTCAGAGTTCGGTTAGTTTGGATGATGTTAACGCTGTCTTCCAAACTCGGGTGCGCACCCGCAAACCGTACCCGAGTCCGCTTAAAAAGGGTGGTCTGGGGTACGGTTCATGTGAACTCCGGTACGATTCGCTACTGATGTGAACGCAATCGTACCAAATAGTGGTCGACCGATATTGGGGTTTTTGACAGCCGATGCCGATATCTTGGAAAGCAGGGTGGCTGATATAAAGCCGTTATAATTTTATTTATTTTAATTAATATTTAAGAAATTTGAAATGATTAGAAAATTGATTAAAAAAATGTTAAATAAACATACTTATTAGGGATATGCCGGTATCAAATTTTCATGTTGCGATTAATTGCTAATGCTTTTATCAAGTGGGCAAATGCATAAAGCGCAGCATAATTTAAAATCACGAGTTTAAAGTTTGTCGATCGCGCGTCTCAGTGAAGCAGAACTCTCCTCCTGTCCACATTCCATTCACACGGACCGACCGTCACCCAGAGAACATGCGCCCGCCTCGAACGCATCGGCCAAACAGAAAAACTTATCAGCCGATACCGATATTTAAAAAATGCCAAATATCGGCCGATATATCGGTTGACCACTAGTACTAAATCGCGGAAGTGAACCGCTATTAATGACGTATTATTTTATAAAAATGTGTGTTTGTGTGTGTTTTTCACTCACTTTCCTGACGAGCGTGACTGATGTGCTGCAAACAGAGAGCTGTATATCTCATTTCTGTTCGCCTTCAGCGCTCTTTAGAGCATTTGCAGTACATTCGTAAGACAGACGTAAGTGCCGTTATGTACCGAAGCTTTGTAAACAAAACGAACGGTTCAAAAACGTAAATATATAAAAGTGCAGAGAGCAATGTTACGCATTTGCGCCATCGTTACTAAGCAACGGGGTAAACAGCTGCTGGCTTGATGACGCAAACGAACCGTGGTTCGGACCCAAGTAAAATATGAATGCAGTACAGCGGGGGCAGGGGGAGGAGGGAGCAATCGAACTCCGGTTCGGACCAGGCAAGCGAACCAAGTGTGAAAGCACCCTAAGAAAGTGCTGTAGTAGTTTTGTTGCCACGTAATGTTTTAGGAGAAATTTCCAAACTCGAATCCTTTTGACGCAAACTATTAGTTAATATTTTTATAATTTAGCTACACATTTGCATGTTCATTGTTCTCTGACTTCGGTTATTGGTTACATGACATGCATTTTTTATTATACGTATTATTACATATATATATATATATATTTGATTTTGTTTTAATAATATCAGAGGAGGAACCCGAGAGCGTTCCATTGTTAACTCCTCAGGAGCAACTAGAGCTTCGCACTGAGAGACTGACGGAGAAGAAACTGCGCATCGCAAGTCTGTCGTCTGCAGTACTCGCAGATCCACATGTCAATGTAAGACAGCCCTTCACAATCATCTTCTGGATTATTGTCGTCACATGTATGATGACGTTCCTCGTGTGTTTCAGATCAAGAAGCTGAAGGAGTTGAGGGCCATGCTGATGGAGACGGACCCGTGCGTCGCCGTCACGGTCAGAAAGCTAGTCATGGTGTCCCTCCTGGAGGTGTTTAAGGACATTGTGCCGTCATATCGAATCCGACCGCTGACGGAAGAGGAGAAAGCTACAAAGGTGCAGTGCCCCACTGTTTTTGAAATTTGATTTCCCTTCACCTTTGTGCATAAAAGAGTTCAGTGCACTATGAAAATGTGTTGAAGCTATTAGAGCAACTTCAGCTGTAGTCCTAAACAGCTTTTCTTGAAACTGAGCTGCAAGAACACCCAGGAAATGCTTGGATTTCTGATGGCAGACAGATGAATAAATTGTCACATTTCTGGCCAACATTTTGGGCTCCCCTCCCACATGTCCTTAAAAAGTCATAAAACATAAAAAAAAACATCTCAAATTATGGTTTTAGGAGGTCTTAAATTTGGAGAAGGAAAAAAGGAATTGCAAAAAAGGAAATTATTAAGTTGAATAAAGTCACACTGCAGCACTATTGCACATTCAGAGCGGTTCGCAATCAATGAATATCGCGAATTTATGAACTACTGCTGATGAATTGCGTTCTTTACTTTATGGTGTTTATATTGTAATATATTGTACTTGGTTGTAAGAAGGCATATTTTTAATCTCTTTCTGAGTGAGCAGCTAGAAATTTTAAAGCATAGGCATTTCAAAATAAGAGTCCTGCTGTATTTTGGCCTTGTTTATAATTAAATGTCCCTCATTTTCCGTCAGATGCTTTTTCTGGTTATTATTGATATTTTTGGGTGCATACTAAACTGTATTTAGCATTTAGGTCAAGGTAAACCCTTGAAGCTTCTTCCTGGGCTGCTATTATTGAACGCTATTATATTATTGAATAGAAATTATAATCGTTTTTTGTCTTTCTTTAAACTAATTATTATTGTATGGGCAAAATCCAATATCAGTTTATCTCTAATATGTGTGTATTGATATATTACACTACATATACTAACATCAATGCATATGTATATATTAAATTATTATGAATTTTATATTTGCAGTTACCGTTTTGCAAGAATCTGACAAGTTTTGTTTGTTTGTTTGAGATTGATTGGATTTGTTATACAGTATTACATTTCTTTGTGCACGTCTTGAAGGCTTGTTCACACCGGGACGAATATCGCTCGCGATCATCGCCGACGTTTAACGCCTCGTGAATAAACAAATGGCGCCAATGTGAGTGTGCACATCGACGCACAAAACGCGAGGCGTAAAAGAGTAATTTTTTTAAAAACGCCTCTGGCTCGTTTTTTAGGTTTGACGCGCCGCGTTTAAAAACTGGCCGACCAATGAGATTGGCACTTTTGTTCACGTGCCTGGAGCTGCTGAAGTTACAGTAAAACACGACTTGGTGGCGCTCAAGCACAAAACGGTCTTGCCGAGCACACATTGATACCTAACGACAAAGAGGAAGTAAGTAGACGAAGAAGAAACATTGAGGCAAGATGAATGTAGAGCTGCTGGTCTCATTGGTGTCTGAACACAAAGGGCTTTATGACAAACGCGACAGCGACCACAAAAATCTCGATAAGAGGGAGTTGTTATGGAGAGGAATTGTAGATCAAATAGGATTCGATGTGTACCGGGGTATTTCTGTTTTTCATTAAGCGCCATCTAATGTCAGGGAGTGAATTTGCACGTTCACCCGGCTCATCGCCTGCGAAAATCGCTTGGGTATGAACACAAAAGACGCGTCGAAAAACGTCGTCGATAAGCGCACGCGATAATCGTCCCGGTGTGTACGAGGCTTAAAAGTCTTCAATATGATTTTAAAAACTGCAGATACCCTGGATAATGAAGCAGGATAGACTCTGATTCTTGGAGTAAAATATGGGTGAATCTGCCAAATTATATGCTGTTTTTGTATTAGATTTGGACTGAAGTTTTATTTTGAAAAGGTTATGATTATTTCAGTCTGAGAAGGCAGCGTAAGAGCACAGCAGCAAAAACTGACCTGTTTGTTTTTAACAGCGAGAGTGAAAAATGCTCATCAGAAGTGAACTCTTTGGATACGTGGACCCAAAAGAAAATAACAATATTAAAATGCAAGAAATAAATGACCCATTGAAGCATTTTCTGCTCTTCTCCAGGTGAAAAAAGAGACGCTGCAGCTGAGGGAGTTTGAGGAGGGTCTCGTCAGCCAGTATAAGTTTTTCTTGGAAGATCTGGAACAGACAGTCAAAGGTACATCAAGTGTTCTGTGCTCTTAGCTTCCCATCAGCCCATTCGTTCTCATCACGACCATCTGATCTGATGCGGTTTCAGACTGGAAGCAGAAGAAGCAGAAGAGAAGTCAGGCCGTGTCTCTTCAGAGTTATAAAGGTCTTGCTGAAGTGGCCATCAGGTGCATCTGTGATCTCCTGGTAGCTCTGCCACACTTCAATTTCCACAACAACATCGTAGTCATGGTGGTGCCTCTGCTGAGCGACCCCGTCAGGAAGGTCCGTCTGCTAGCGATATTTGCTGGAAAGACTCCACATTTGGAGATTTGCTCATCATTTAGATGTTGTCATTTTGTGCTCAGGTGTCTGAGATGTGTTGTGAAGCCGTCAGGAAACTGCTGAAGCAGGATAAACTGGGTCAGGCCTCATTAGCGGTGGTGAAGGTCATCTCAGGCATGGTCAAGGGCAGGAACTACAAGGTCAAACCTGAGGTACAACCATCATACTGTGTTAAACAGTTCCAACAAGTTTTGTCTCATATGTCAATGCTGTACAGAACAAACAGACAAAATGTACATGACATAAACATTAATTACAGAGAATTATTTGATTGGAATGGACATTTTGCTTTTAAAAACTTTCTTTCCATTAAAGAACATGGTCAGATTTTGACTTTTTCTATTTATTATTTTTTGGTTAGTGTCATTATTATTAGTAGTAGTATTTTTATTGGTTTTTATTACATAGTTAAATATAATAAAATATATATTAATACATATTAAAATTATATTTTTTAGAGTTCTTGTTACCCTACATTTATTATTAATGTTTTTAATTAATTTTAATTAATTGTTTTCATAATAATTTTTGTTAAAATTATAGTAATTTTGTTATTTAATTTCAGTTCAACCAAATGAAAATGAGATGTTGGCTTGAAAAGTAGCTAAAATAAGTTTAAAGTTTTTATATTAAGGTTTATATACTTTATTTTAATTTTAATTTTATTTATTTTTTTAAGCATTTATTTCAAGGACGAGCTGCGCTAAACCACGTTCATATTCGCGCGATTTTTTGCGCAGCTCATCAGGGTCACAGTATCATTGCTAAACTGTGACTTTAGCCATGCGTTAGGTTGTGATGATTTATAGCATCTTGATGCAGATGTTTTGAATGGCTGATTTTTTTACTGGTGTGTTGTGCTGTGAATGCACAGGTGCTGAACTGTCTTCACTGTCTGAGAATAAAAGAAGTGGAAATGAAGAAAGATACAGAAGATACTGCGCCAAAAAAGAAGTTCATGTCCTTCAAGGAGAAGCGGACAAATTTGTCCAGGATGCAGCGGAAGGTTTGAACTGGGCCGAAACTTATTTCACATAAATGTCATGATTTGAAGTTGTGCAGTGATATGAATCAGTGTTCACTGGACACATGCTTTGTGTATATATACACTACCTTTCAAAAGTTAGGGGTCAATAAGTAGTCTCTTCTGCTCACCAAGGTACAGTAAAAACAGTAATATTGTGAAATATTACAATTTAAAATAACTGTTTTCTATTGGAATATAATTTACATTTTAATTCATTTCTGTAAATGCAAAGCTTTGCAAAACTGGTATACTAAATACACATTATTTTTTCTGTTTTGTGACCTTGATCAAATCTTCTTGTCCTCAACAGTGGAAGAAAGCAGAGGAGAAGCTACAGAAAGAGCTTCTAGAAGCTGAGGCTTCAGAGAGCAAGGACAAGAAAATTAAATTGGTGAGTCTTACTACAGTCGATGGAGAGCTTATATTCACATAGCTGTATATTCACTTTCGCCCATCGTTTTATTCCAGCACACAGAGACGCTGAACATTGTGTTTCTCACCTACTTCAGAATACTGAAGAAAGCTCAGAAGTCCATCTTACTGCCCTCTGTTTTAGAAGGTCTTGCAAAGTAAGAGCCACATGATGTGTGTAACTGCTTTATTATAGTGTTATTACACTGTAATAAAGCGTTCTGGTCAGTATTCCTCTGTGTTCTTGATTAACATGGTTCAAACTGTTTCCTGCAGGTTTGCTCATTTGATAAACTTGGAGTTCTTTGATGATTTGTTGGCGGTGCTGTACGGCCTCATCACATCAGGTGTAAGTGTTTCTATCAGGAGCGCCTGCTTCACGTCACATTTCACGCATTAACATCTCAGCGTTTTGTTTCTCTCAGGATCTGACGTATCGCGAGAGCCTTCACTGCATCCTCACCTCCTTCCACATCCTCTCAGGACAAGGTCAGTGCCGCCACAGCTCTGGTTTCACAAACATCTCTTCCTCGCTGAGCTAAAATACATCTCTGTTTGCAACAGGTGACGTCCTCAACATTGACCCTTTGAAATTCTACAACCACTTATACAAAACACTGCTGACGCTGCACGCAGGTGAGATCTCCAGTGTCTCTTTGTTCTGCACATGCAGTGACACTGGGTTATTTAATATGAGTGAGAACATTAGTCACTTACACACCGTGGTGTCCCGGACATTTATTTTTAAGAATTAGATGCACAACTGCGAGACCCTCAAAAAAAAGTTTTAAACTAAAATGGTTTAAAACGCATGATTTCAGCGTGATAGACATGATAATCAAAACCAAACAGATATTTTTTAGCAGAGTATATGAGGTAGGAGCTGTAAAGGCACTGTGGTCAAATCAGTCATTTGAAAAGAGTGTGAGTGATTCAGCTGTACCATGTCTTCTCTCTTTGACTTTCTCTTAAAACGGCTTCACATCGGCGCATCTCGTCTGCACTAAAGACTTTCGCTCGTGTTTCAGTACAGTTGACAGAATTGTCACTTGCCTAATCGGTTCATTGTTGCATCGTCACAAAAATGTATTATTTATTTGCACGTCTTTTTAAGCCATTCGGTACTGGTGCGCTCCATGAGGCAGTTTCCTGTGCGCTCAGTCACGTCCAAAGGGCGCGCGTGTAAAGCCGCCTTGCGAGTACCAAATTGAGTTTGGTACCAAGCAAGCTCAGTAGAACCCTGCACGGGCCTCAAACATAGGGCCCTTGTCCGACAGATTATCAGAATTACTGTCCGAGTCCAACTGTAGCCTGTGTCTTTTTTGTCTGTCTTTCTTCCCCATTACACAGCTGCTGTTGTAGCCATTAAAATAGTTCAGTTTCATTTATAATGGCAAAGTGGTTATATTTATTTTCGTTTCTTAAGTTAATTTAGAAATACCGTCTCGGTCAGCAGGAGCGCTTCACAAAAATAAACCGAAACTCAGCGAATATTCTATTTCCCTTGGCCCCGACACATTCATCATGGTAATTACTTGCTGGGGTTTTGCGGCAAGCTTTATTGCGTGTGCTTTAACACGGAAATCTTCAAGCACTCGCTGCTGTTGCTGGACACTAATCACAGTCGAGCCGCTCTTGACAGTCGCGGTAGCACGGTCTCGTGTTGTTTCCACCAGCGCGGCAAATCCTTTCATCACCATAATAATTGATGGATATCTAAAATATAAAAATAAGGATGAAGCCTAAAACAAGCCCGATGCCCAGCTTGTTGCATTTAAGCGGCAAAAATACACACAAAATTACGTTAAAATGAGTATCCTCATAAGCACTGTCTGTTTTTTCTTAAGCAAATGTAAACAGTTGCGAAAGAGAACAGTTTCCAAAACGAAATTCAGGTCCTGATTTTAACTGAGTTAAATGATAATATTCAGTGATGTGATGTGTTCTCTGTGTGGAGTAACGTCTGGCACAGTTGCAGCTTGTACTTATTACTAAAACAAGAATGCAAACAATAGCATTAATAGTCATTCATTTTAGTTAACATATGCTATAATAATTTGAACAGATTTTTATTCTTATTGTAAAATAATGGAACATTAGGTCATGAATATTGTCTCAAAAGTCATGGAAAAGTCATGGAAATTTATTGGTAAAAAATGTGTACGAACCCTGCATATTGTAAAAAGGGTCATAATAGGTCTCCCTTAAGATACATTCACTTGAGATGTAAAATGTAGAAATGAAGGCCTGGTTTCACAGACAGAACTTAGACTAAGCCAGGATTAGGCCATAGTTCAATTAGGACATTTAAGTCATTTTTCTTAACATGCTTCAGAAAAAAAAAAAAACATTACTGGTGTGCATCTTGAGACAAAACAAAGGCACTAATATATTTTAAGATCAGTCAGAGCAAGTATCTTTCAGTTTGAAACGACTCAGAAATTAAGCATTAGCGTTAGTTCTGGCAGGTCACGTGAGTCAAGCTTGCATCAGCTGATTCTCAGCTGATCACATCTACAGTCATATTTAGCAGCTTTTCAGCTTGCTCAGGAGCAAATTACCCTCCTCCATCCCCAGCTCCTCCTTTCGCCACAGTCAGGACTTGGCTTTCTGATATTCCTTGCTAATCAGACTCCTTTATCTTGAATAAAGTATTACACTTAAATATCATTAAGTACATTAATGATATCTGCCTTGTTCTGTTCTGTTAACCCTAGGGGGGTTATTATTGCTGCTCTCCCTGCTCATTCATGACAGGCTACATGGATGGGCAGGGAGGTTTTTGCCCAGAACAGAACCATACCGACAAACCAAACTTTATGCTAAGTATCTATCATTTTGACGATAGTGGTCCTGACAGAATTACATTTTAGTCTGGGACTAGGCTTAAGCCTTGTCTGTGAAACCAGGGGTATATCTTGTTTCCTGAGAGACTGAACAAAACGTTTGTTTAAAACGAGACTTCTGTCATTTTGCTTCTCAAGTAAATGTAACTTGATTTAAGGATCTTTAGAGATTTGCACTGGAAATAAGACAAAATTACTGAGGAAGAACATTATGAAGGTCCTAAATTTACCTGCAGAATCACTGGCCTATTATTGAACACAAAATTCACAAATGTCATTAGCTGTTTCCATCCATGTATTTTTACGCTAGTTTTGGGATATTGCATAAGAACACTGGATTGAAACACCATGATGTGAAGAAAATATCAATATGCACATAAAAAATGTATATGCTCAAATGAGGCAGATTTTTTAATTCTATGTGAAAATTTATGCATAATCTGTTGCCAAAAAAACGTACGTTGAAAATGTACTTTGAAACATTTTTCATTTAGAAATTGCAACTAAAAATTGCAACCAAGTCTAAGGAAGCTTGTTTCCACCACAGGATAAAAAAACTACTTTTTTATGCAACTTTTTATCTCACAATTACCTTTATTATGTCTTTATTCCGTGGTGGAAACGAAAAATAATACTGAATTTTGAGTTTTAACTCTCAAAAGAATTCAGAGAACAAAAAGTCAGAATTGTAATATAAATGCAGAATTGTGAGATGAAAAACTCCGATTTGGAAGAATGCATTAGAATTGTGAGAGGAAAAGTCACAATTTTGTCAATCTTTTTATTCTGTGCCAGAAACAGGTTTCCATAAAAATGTCATTAAAATGATTTGATACAATTACTTCCCAGGCTTGTTTTTCATGATTGCATTTGTTGCTGTGTTTCATCTGTGCAAGTAAATATTATGTAGAATATAAAATTTCCGATTGCAGCAACTTTTTATGCCCGATTCTCTGTCAGTTTCTCAGGAAGTGAAGGTTTTGTTCTCTTGAACACATCAGACGGCAGTTGTAAATGTTTTATGCAATATTCCAATTTTTCCACACACTTTTTTTGGATGGAAATGACTGTTGTCTTGGATGGGCTGCAGGAGGAACGAACGAGGACACGGCGATCGTGCTGCAGTGTCTGGACGTCATGCTGACCAAACGCAGGAAGCAGGTGACTCTGCAGAGGGCGCAGGGCTTCCTGAAGAGACTGAGCACGCTCGGGCTGCACCTGCTGCCTGACTCCAGTGTGGGCATCCTGGCGGCCAACAGAGCGCTGATGCATGTGAGCCAGTGCCGCTGCTCCTCCTCCATGTTTGTGCTTTCTGAGCTGAATGTACCAGTTATTCGTGTGTGTGTGTGTGGTTTTTGTGTAGACCTTCCCTAAGTGTGACATCCTGCTGGATAATGAAATGCAAGGCAGTGGTGTGTATCTGCCAGAGCTGGATGTGCCCGAGTACTGCAACCCTCAGAACACGGCACTGTGGGAGCTTCACTTACTGAAGGTATCTATCACTCAATCACTGACAATCAGATTAAAACAGAACATTATATTATAATTAAATGGAAAATTTTGTTGCACCTCACTGTCTAAGTTTTAAGTCAAAATTGTGTTGTTGAGAGAAAAAACATCACATTTTATTACATTCAGAAATAATGTAAAATACTTTTATTTTTTCTCATACCTCAACAAATTCTTCAAATTTAATGGTATTCAGAACAGGTATGCAAAAAATATAATACAAGTATAAAACAAACATAAATTATAGTGGCAAGCCTAAATAAATTTGAATATAAAAGAGCTGAAAAGCTGTTTTGTATACAATAAATGCTCCAAGATACCAGCAGAGCCTTTATTGAGTTTATCATTATCACCGTTTCACCAAACATGGATTTTTTTTTCAACACTATGTATTGATGAATGCAGTTGATTCAGTGGTTTCAAGTAAACAAATGACCCAATATTGACATCACAATATTGATGATACATTCCTATAGAGCTTTATGTGTGCTGAAAACCATCACTAGTACAACAGTCAGAAGTTCTTAGATTATCAAATAACAGCATTGTGTCACACTAAACACTTGCTTGTTCGAAACGAAGCGATGGGAAATATACATTGAAAAGATATTAAAGGACATAATGCTGTAGTGGACCACATATAAAATACACTTCAATGGTGCCTACATTCACTTAAAAGTCAAAATATTTAATATCTCTGAAGACAGTGCTAAAAATCTAAATTAGAAAAATACAAACATTATACATGGATACAGTACGAACAGGTTGGAGGAGCATTCATGCCCTTACGAATAAATTAATGCAGATTTCATAATTATGTACTCTCGTTCATATGTACACATCTGGAAAAGTACAGCCAACCTGGGCTATAACGTTCAATAAATTATGAAAGATTACACTTCAAGAAAGAAAATGGACCACTTAAAGTTGAAAACAAAGAAAGGATTCAACTGCTATGCAGTGAGTTTAGAAATCACATGAAAATATTATAGCGAAATTTAATTTAACACAAAAAGGGAACTGGCTTTCAATAATTACAGAGGTCATATGGGACATATATCTCAATGTATTGATTCTAAATTAAAATATTCTAAATTAAAATATTCCAAAACGAGCACTACAGTGCCAGTGAAGATCTTGAGCTCTCCATAAATGCAAGAAAAAAATATTTTGAAAAATATTTGCACTGCAGCTGCAAATGGGGGAAAAAAGAGCAAAAAGAAAAAAATATATACAAAAATTACGAGCTATAATAAAAAAATAAATCAGTAACACAAAAAAAAAACATTTAAAAGTGACGTTTCTTCAAATGCTTGTTTTTGTAATACTGTAAATAGATTCGAGGCAGTTTACAGAAAAGTACCGCTAAACATCTTGCTTTTTTTTTTTTTTTGCTGTTGGTCATTAAAATGCAGTGCAGGACATGTGCAATGAAAGCCATCAAATTAAATTAGCTGCTAAAATATGCAGAACAAATCTGCCTTGCATCTTTCTGTGCTGTGAACTCGATCGCCATATTTACATTCATAAAAGTAATCCTAAAGTTTGGAAGTCAATCATTTTGCTTCTAAAAAAACAAACAAAAAAGGATAGTGGATAAAGTATTAAAAAAGCTTTCAAAATAGCTGGACTTCAAGGTAATGTGCAAAACCACAACTAAAACATGAAATGCATACAGATGCATTCACTTACAGTACTGTTAAAAAAGGAAAAGAAGTATAGGTGAGGAGAAACTGCCTTCATCTGACATCCGGTAACATGCTGAAGTGACTGATTTCCTCAACCCATCAGCAAGCCCAGTTCACGCAGACCATCGTGTTCTGCACGGGACGAGCTCAAGCGGCCGTCAGGCTGCACTGTATCGCACTCACGTGAGAGGAGTGAACACTAGAGGTGCTGCTCTGGGTCTGGACTCACTTATGCAGCTTCCAGTTCCAAAGCAGCGGGAGGGTCCAGGGGGACGGGGCAGGGGCCCGATCGCTCTGAGAACCCAAGCGTCCCTCGGCCATCCAGGCCTTCAGCCCCATCGACAGAGACCCTGAGAAGAGACACACCATGGGAACACTCACAACGAGCCTGAATTTTATTTCTGACGCAGAGTGAATGTGTTTGGAGGCGTTTCATTACTGTTGCATCTTAATTTTAAAAAGTCGTCAATATTTTTATGACATGGTAACGAGGTTGGTGAGATTTTTAAATGTTTTTAAACAAGTCTCTTACGCTCAGCAAGGCCGCATTTATTTGATCAAAAATACGGTGATATTGTGAAATATTATTACAATTTAAAATAAGTGTTTTCTGTTTGAATATATTTCAAAATGTAATTGAAAAGCTGAATTTTCAGCATCATTCCTCCAGGCTTCAGTATCAGTTGACATGAATCAAAGTGAGGCTGTGAGGAACAGACATGCAGTATTTTCAGATGTTGTACACTCCTAAGGTTGTGTCTAATTTTCATAAGCTGCAAGTTTAACGGGCTTATATTCATTTGCAGCAAATTGTATACGGTGTCGACCCTGATTGAGGTCTATTAAATATTACATGCCATTAATCATTTTTTCACTGATAGTAAAGACATGGTGCACTGTTAATTAATAACATTAGTTAATGACAGATAAAGAACAGCAAACATCAACAAGCAGTCACCTCAGCATCTGGGATACCATACAAAATCTAACCTTCACTAAATCATACATAGGAACAGTTCACCCAAAAATGAAAATTTCAATGTTTCTTCATGGGAACAGGTTTAGAATATAGAATTAAATATAGAATATAGAAAAAATGGAATTCCATCACTCGCTCACCAGTGGATCCTCTGCAGTGAATGGGTGCCGTCAGAATGAGAGTCCTAACGGCTGATAAAAACATCACAATAATCCACAAGTAATCCACACCACTCCAGTCCAGCAGTTAACATCCTGTGAAGCCAAAAGCTGTATGTTTGTAAGAAACAAATCCTTCATTGTTTTAACTTTAAACTGGCCAAAATACAAGTCCATAATGTCCAGTGAAAATGTTCATCCCCTTACGTCAAGATCCACCAACATTTTAGAAATGTTTCGGACTGTTTGGGCTTTTCTTACTGATGAATTTGTTTCTTACAAACACACAGATTTCTCTTTACAAGATGTTAATGGATGGACTGGAGTGGTGTGGGTTATTGTGATGTTTTTATCAGCTGTTTGGACTCTCATTCTGACGGCACCCATTCACTGCAGAGCATCCATTGGTGAGCAAGTGATGCAATGCTACGTTCACAAAATCAATTGCATTTTCATCAAATTTTCATTTTTGGACACCAGTTGAATGTGTCCAAGTAAGCAATCTGTTAGATTTCAGACTGACTATGTAATATGTTGTGTGTTAGTGTCTAGTACCTCGTGAGAGCTCCATGCACTGCACACACACACACTGCAGAGCGCTCCTTCACTTCGAGGCCTCTGGCAGAGGCACCATGCTGGGACATGCAGCCTTCTCTTCCTTACTGTGTGTCGACTCGTGAGCCGCTGAACCGTTCGTGTTCACAGTCAAGCTCCGACTCCGTCCCGTCAGCTTCCGTAACTCACTGGCAAAAGACACGCCCTTACGCTTGTCCTCACGAGCGATCTGAGAGACAGAAAAAATGCTATTAATATAATGAAATCAATCATTAGTTATTATAGTGTGTCTATATAAAAATTAACTTCAAATTAAAAAAAAAAACGTTGTGACTTTTCCAGGCCTTATAAAAACCATGTCTATAGGAAACATTCTTTTTTATACATTATATTTTTTATCCTAAAATCTAAAATAATTTATAATTAAAAAATTTATCACATTTTATTTTATAAAGATATATAAATGTCTCTTTTTGAGTGCAATCTACACAAAAAAAACACTTTATCAACAATAATCAACAATGACAGGAAAATTGATGGAAATTAACGAAAGAAAAAAAAACGGTAAACTACGATTCGAAAATGGGGAGTCAATGTTTTAGACAAAAATAAACAAAATAAAAAATGTATCAAATACATTTGTTACAAAAAATGTACATTTAAAATAAATGTTGTCCCTATTCATTAAAAAAATCATGTCTTGCGGCTAAAAAGAAATTCCACAAAAATATTTATCAGCACAACTGTTTTCAACTTTGCTAATAATCAGAAATGTTTCTTGAACAGCAAATCAGCATATTAGAATGATTTCTGAAGGATCATGTGACACTGAAGACTGAGAGTAATGATGCTGACAATTCAGCACATCACAGCAATAAATTACATTTGACATTTTTTTCACATAGAAAACAGTTCTTTTAAGTTGTAGTAATATTTCACTATTACTATGAATATTTCAATATTACTGTGTTCACTGTATATTCGATCAAATAAATGCAGCCTTGGCGAGCATAACAGATTTTGGAAAAAAAATAAAAGTTTGAATGATAGTGTTACTTCAGTTTGGGGATAAATATGCATAAGTAATGTATTCTTTTCAGATCTCACATGAATAAGTGTTTACCTGCTCCTTGAGTTTGAGGATGAACTTCCCAGGTCCCTTCCAGCGGCTCTGAGCCTGGAACACACACTCGTGGTCCTGCAGCACACGCTGGCACGGTTTAGCCGAGGAGGATTTCTTTCCAGCCGCGTCTTTAGTGACCTCCTCCATCAGGACGTAGTCACATGGGTTAGGGTTGCTCAGGATGCTCAGAGAGTACTTGGCTTTGCTCAGAGTCTACAACAGACCACAGCGGCTTAGATTTTCTGATATTAACATGACAGGGATGAGTTCTGTGAGTGAAGCTGCGGTGATCTTCTGACCTGCTGGATGATGTCCTGGGCGGTGCTGTAACGCGGGGCTTTGATGACCGTGTGAGGCTGCTCAGGAGAAACATCATGAACCTGCACGAGGAACGTGTCGTCCTCTCCGCTGCTCACCTCCTCCACCCCCTCCATCACTGTATTCTTCTCACTGATGTTCTGCTATCAGCCAGCAGGGGGAGCAACAGATCAAGAATTAGATGGTGGATGAATAAACAAAAGTAATGGGTGTGGATCTTTTATGAAGCCTGTATGAGTCACTGTTATTATGTTGTCCAAAGATATTGGAAATCATTCTGGGTTATTTTGGGTCCGTTTTAATCCGTTTGTGTCACGTCGCTGGGTGCTTCTGATATAAAACTTGGAATATCTCATCATAAACTGACAGATTCTTCACATTTTCAACAAAAAAAAAATATATGTTTTCTTGGGAACACTTTTAATTGGTAACCAGTTAACAGTTTTTAGTTTACTTTCCATCTTGTCAGCCTTTATATCCTATTAACAATCAAGTCGTTTACGCAAAAACTGTTTTCAACAAAATAATAAATGGGTCGTGAGCAGCAAATCTGCATATTAGAATGATTTCTGAAGGATCATGTGATACTGAAGACTGGTGTAATGATGCATTGCATCACAGGAATAAATGACATTTTAAAATATATTAAAATAGTTCATTTAAATAGTAAAAAGAATTCACAAAATGACTGTTTTTACTGCATTTCTATTATCAAATAAATGCAGCCTTGGTGAGCATAAGAGGCTTCTGCAATCTTACCAACCCAAAACTTTTCAGTGGTTCTTTATTCCTCTTTCAAAAGTTATAAAATCAAAAAGGTACTGCATAACAGGACCCTTAGAAATGGAATGAAATGAAAGCAAGCACAAACCTCTTCCTTGGTTTTCAGGTATATTCTGCCCACATATCCCTCCTCCAGCTGCCAGCTGTGAGTAACTCTCAGGAGCCGCTCGTCATTCGCTAGGGGGCGCTGCTGAGGCGCTTTCTTCGACTCGCTCTTCTCCTTGCACAGAGGCATTTTCTCCTCCATCAGGAAGTCGTCGAAGGAGGTAGTTGGAAACAACTGGCAAGAAAGAGAGGCGTGTTTATGTGCGGAGGAATGATGAAAATGTGAAGCACTGCTTGTTCCTAACGTGAGAACGGATGACAATCATTCTCCACGAGGAGGACTATTTGGCAACCGGATGAACTTCCAGGGTTAATCCGAAACATCATTTCAGAACTCATAAAAACAACAACTCAAGAATTCCAAGAGAACTCCGAACACACAGAGTGCTTCCACTGCTTCATCTACAGTAGTTGCACCCTGTCCTTTGGTTCTTGACAGTGTTCTGGTGTGTGCTAGCCTGTCTAAACTGGCTCGGTTCTGTTGCGTTGACACTTACAGAGTCCAGGAGCTGCTTGGCCGTGGTGTATTCATTAACGCAGATTACGGTGAAGGGTTCGGGGCCTGGAACTCCATGCACTGTCACTTTGTGCTGCTGGGCGGCGCGTCTTTCCTCCGTGCTGAACAGCTGAGAGAACAACAAAACGACAACAGAGTTCACTTTTTTTCTGTGACTAATAAACAAAAGAGCAGGTTATTAATAATGTTTCAGAGCTATTAAACAACTCCTGACAGCTGAACTAAATAAAATGATTCAATAAAACTGTTTACAGTCAGGAGTGTCATGCACCTACTGTAGTTTTGCAACAACACCAGCAAGAGAAGAAACACTTTACACAAGTATAACAGAGTTAAACTACAACTACCACAGTAATTTAGACAAAAACACTGTTGTTTTTAATCTTTAACATGCAAATACACTAAAAAATTATATACTGGAGTACATTTTACAAGAAAATACTATTTCAGTCTTTATACTTCAAAACACGTTTAATTGTTACTTGCTGTTTCTTTTGAATTATTTGTGACATTTACCAGCAATTTCTGAAAGAAAATAGTCTCAAAGCCATTTTTC
Source organism: Sinocyclocheilus anshuiensis (assembly GCF_001515605.1). NCBI lineage: Eukaryota > Metazoa > Chordata > Actinopteri > Cypriniformes > Cyprinidae > Sinocyclocheilus > Sinocyclocheilus anshuiensis. The sequence continues at coordinate 3,062,772 of NW_015548217.1, read as the reverse complement.
CAGTGTACAGATGGATCCAAACATTAATTTTCCCCTGGAACTGTTTTTTTTTTCCAGTTTGAATGGGCATGGCACTTCTGTATACAGTAGCTGTCTATGCCTTTATGATTTCCTGTTTTTAATGAAACTATGCTGCACTGGGACGACAGGGACTGAGGGACAGGAATGCAGCACATTCCAGAGTTTTAAAAACATCAGAAATATTCGCACAATGTTTTCTCAAACATGCTGGCCACTCCCCTGTGTGACTGTAAGGCACATACAGAGGAATCATGAATGTAAACACTTTGATTTCTGCTGTCTAGTTCCACTAGTACTACATGTAACACAAATATCTGCCTGAGATCCAGACAGCTGTGTGGTTTATGAATGTGGTCTCACCACAGACGCAGGCAGTGGTCCTCCGGTGGGGCTCTCCTCTGTCCTGCGGCTGAAGATGAACAGACTAGAGATCTCCAGAGACTCGTTGTGCAGGTTCCTCAGCTGCAGGTGTCTGTAGCCTGGAATAATTCACAGAAACCAAACAAAATATCGGACAATGTTTTACTCATCAATTAAATTAAGAAAAAAAAAACAGAATTCAATACAGTAAATGATCAAATGGAGTAATCTGAAGGCACAAATGATCATCCAACAATTGTTGACAGACAACAGACAGTAAAAAAAAATTAACAATTTTTTTAAAATATTTTATAATATGTGACCCTGGACCACAAAACCAGTCATAAGGGTAAATTTTTTTGAAACTGATATTTATACATCATCTTCATCATCATCTTAAGCTTTCCATTGATGTATGGTTTGTTAGGATAGGACGATATTTGGCCGAGATGTAACTATTTGAATATCTGGAATCTGAGGGTGCAAAAAAATCTAAATATTGAGAAAATCACCTTTAAAGTTGTCCAAATGAAGTTCTTAGCAATGTATATTACTAATCAAAAATTAAGTTTTTATATATTTACGGTAAGAAATTTACAAAATATCTTCATGTGACATGATCTTTACTTAATATCCTAATGATTTTTGGCATAAAAAAATATATAATAATTTTGACCCATGCAATGTTTTTTTTGGCTATTGCTACAAATATACCCCAGGGACTTAAGACTGGTTTTGTGCTCCAGGGTCACATATAATGTATATATACACTTAAGTCTCTTATGCTCACCAATACAGTAAAAACGCTAATACTGTGAAATAGTATTACAGCATAAAACAATTGAAAAGTGAAAGTGAAAGTGACGTGACGTGGTCAAGTATGGTGACCCATACTTGGAATTAGTGCTCTGCATTTAACCCATCCAAAGTGCACACACACAGCAGTGAACACACACACACCATGAACACACACCCAGAGCAATTTTTACAGTATAAAATTACTATTGTAATATATTTTAAAGTTTAATTTCTTCCTGTGATGTAAAGCTGAATTTTCAGCATCATTACTCCAGTCTTCAGTGTCACATGATCCTTCAGAAACCATAATCTGCTGATTTGCTGCTCAAGAAACATTTCTTATTATAATCAACGCTGAAAACAGTTGTGCTACTTAATATTTAAGCAGAAACATTTAGAAATATATTCAAATAGAAAACATTTATTTTAAATTATAATATTATTTCACAATATTACTGTTTTTATTGCTTCTGATCAAATAAATGCAGCCTTCATGAGCATAAGAGACGTCTTTCAAAATCCGTTTTTAAAAAATCTATAGGTGACCTCCAACTTTTGAACGGTAGGCTAGTGTACAGTATGTAAAATGTAGATTCTGAAGATCATCTATAAAGCATGCTGCAGTGATAGATCAATAATCAGTCCAGAAGCAATCACACAATGCTCTTTACCTGGTTTGAGGGTTTTGAGGGGTAGTATCCGCTGAGCGGTGACCTGTGAGCTGTTGTTCTCCATGACAGCGATGCGCAGAAATGCCATATCCTCGAAGTGCACGTGGAACTGGAAGTGCTCGTTCCACATGGGATTGAGTGTGTTGCGGTGAATGGGCTTGGTGCGGAAATGGCAGCTGTCTGCCGGCATGCCCAACACCTCCACTTCCACACAGGGACTGCCGCTTGAGTTCCCCGGACACACGTTCTGTCCCGACACAATCTGTGCGCACAATACTTAATTAATGTCTGTTAGATTAGCTAAGAGTAGTTATAACGCTAAACAAATGTGGGATACTTACAGTGAGAGTGTAGAGCGTGGGGGTCATGTTCTCCAGGTCTCGATCCAGAGGGTAAAATTGCTGATAGAGAGGGCAGCTTTGCTCCCACAGGACCGGAGGCTTCAGCACATAACCACAGTGACCATTAGCCTCGAACAGAGCTGCGTTCAGCTGCATGGGCAGGTCTAGAGGAGAAAATACCAGCCACATTCAATTAGTTTCTCACAAAATTGACTGAATTCTTGAAATGTGACCCTGGACCACAAAACCAGTCATAAGGGTCAATTTTTTGACATTGAGATTTATACATCATCTGAAAGCTGAATAAATAAGATTTCCATTGATGTATGGTTTGTTAGGATAGGC
>NW_015548217.1:3058503-3058935 GCF_001515605.1 Sinocyclocheilus anshuiensis | reverse complement strand
ATGAAGTTCAATGATATTACGCAGCACCTGAAAATAGTCCCCAGCTAGGTAACTTCCAATAAGCCTATTTTCAGGCGATGCGTAATACCATTGCGCCTGCTGCACCGATGTTACGGCAGCAAAGTTCCTTGATTATTACACCGGAATGAGAGTATAGTTCCTAGCCATGTCAACCGAGAAAATCACAACTTTTCATTTTACGTCGGTCTTAGTACACGATGTAACTACAGAAGAGTCAAGTTTTAAATAGGAAAAATATAGAAACTCTTTGGTAATTTTTGAGCGAGATGCTAACGGTCTAATCATATTCAATGATCTATGCTAAGCTACAGCTAAAAGTGCTACGCCAGACCCGAAGATTGACTGAATGGATTCGAAAACGGTAAAACTCAACTGTTTAACTCTAGGGGAGTTGGAAAATGAGCCTATTTT
>NW_015548217.1:3056254-3058388 GCF_001515605.1 Sinocyclocheilus anshuiensis | reverse complement strand
TACGGCAGCAAAGTTCCTTGATTATTACACCGGAATGAGAGTATAGTTCCTAGCCATGTCAACCGAGAAAATCACAACTTTTCATTTTCCGTCGGTCTTAGTACACGATGTAACTACAGAAGAGTCAAGTTTTAAATAGGAAAAATATAGAAACTTTGGTCATTTGAGCGAGATGCTAACGGTCTAATCATATTCAATGATCTATGCTAAGCTACAGCTAAAAGTGCTACTACGCCAGACCCGAAGATCGACTGAATGGATTCGAAAACGGTAAAACTCAACTGTTTAACTCTAGGGGAGTTGGAAAATGAGCCTATTTTCAAAAATAGTGGAGTGTTCCTTTAAGACTGGTTTTGTGGTCCAGGGTCACAAATAATCCTGTTAGAATAATGCTCATCATCACATTTGAATATATGTATATATAGTTGACTTACATGGGATTACAGATTTCAGTTTAAAGGTAGTAAATAAAAAATACACTCCACACAAAAATACATGCATATTATCTAGTGAAATGGTATATGAAATAAATGTAAAATATTATTTAAAATAAAATGCTGTTTTCCTGGAATACTACAAAACAAATGGTTATATTTAATAATTGATGTATCATTTATTGGTTTAACTTAAATAAAACAGTACATTTAATAAACGATCTCTTAAGGCAAGACATTCCAGGTGAATGAGGTAAAAATGTAACAGATATCACCATACTTCCCCAGCTGATTAATTAAGAATTGCAAAAAAAAAAAATGTTGTTTAAACATGAAAATGAGGCATTATCTAATTAAATATGCACAAATTTAAAGTCCAGTGCAAAATTCTTGTTTCATTTTGGTGACATATCAGTTTTTACAAAGGAGATTTCAGGTATCTCTGTTTATTACACCATAAATTAGAAATATGGTTAACAGCCCCACGGGGGAAAAATCACTATGTAATATAAGTCAGTAAAATGATATGAACAAACCCCTCTGTGAAAATCTTCAAAATATAGATAGGTATGTAAGTGCTGCTGAAGTGGAGATTTCTGGCCCAGTGCAATAATTTTGAGAAAACAGCCTTTAAAAAATGCAGCGGAAATGACACAAATACAGTAGTGGATCAAAACCTCTCATCAAAGTTGTCCTAAAACCAAAACAATATCCGTTCTTGTCTTAGGACATCTTTGATGAACTTTTTTGATTGACTTCAAAGGTTGACTAATGTAGATAGTCCAATAAAATAAACCCTTAAAAGTGTATTTTGGATGCTTTCTGTTCCACTAGTCTGACAACTTCAGGAAAACATACTATAAAAATGGCCTGACTGATCAGCATGGTCAATATATCAGTCATTTACACTGGTTTAATTTCTGTCCTGAGCAGGAGATCACGCTCTTTACCGTCGGTCTGATAGTTGAGGGCGACCAACTGGATTCCGTGCAGCCAGAAGATGAGAGGATTGGGGTTGGCGGAGTCGATGCGTGTGGCTGCAGGGTACGTGCGGAGCAGCTGGCAGCTGGTGTGCTGGATGAGTTTCTGGGAGTAGCGGCGACACAGACGCTTTGCAGCGTTCTCATTGACAGAGGAGATGTGGTAGCATTTGGGTGTGCGGATGATGGAGCTGAGAGAGGTGCTCGGGCTCAGCGTTAGTGATGTTTGTTCCTCCCAGTTCATTCGAATGCCCTCCAGACTGGCTGCAGAAGAAACAAGAATGCTGATCTGATATTAAGTTGATATTGCAACAAGTGGAAAGGACCTAAAAATTTATTTCAGAGAAACTGTTTCAAAGTGAAACTAAGCAGTATGAGATAGTTAAATATCTTATGTGAGGCTGAGTCACATCTGCAATTTGGCAAACAGGCAAAAGCAGAAACAGAGCATGTTTATAGAAGGGGAAAGTCATGTCCTTATCACCACTAAGAACACTACAGCAAGCTTTGGAGTTTTGCATGTGGTTGTTCATTTTAAAAATAAAAACTTATTTTGAAAATGAAGACTTTAAGAAATAAAAAAAATATAGATTCGTTTTATAATTTAAGTTTTATTAACTTAAAAAAAAAAACAGATTAAGAAAAATAATGTAATAATTTATAGCAAAACAGTATTTTTGTGTTTTTTTGAAAAAAAAAATAAAATAAAAAAAAAATAAA
>NW_015548217.1:3040312-3056228 GCF_001515605.1 Sinocyclocheilus anshuiensis | reverse complement strand
TTTTTTTTTTTAAGTAACAATAATTATTATTAGCATTATTTTATAGCCATATTGATGTAAAAATCACACAGTTTTGGCAGCCCTAAAAACACTCACACCAAAGCTAGATTTTTTTTTTTCAATTACATTTTTATCAGAAAAATCAAAATTAGATTTTTTTTTCACCAATTTGCACAGTTCTGGGAGCCCCTGTATTTTGATATTTTTTGGATACTGTTAGGATATATTTTTATAAATTGGCCTTGCAGTACAAGACATTCATACGCTATATGTCCAATAAAGAGCTGCTTCATCACTAACCATAGAAGGCATTAGCAAGTTTTGTTTCTTACAGCAACTGTAGGCAAATATCCACCTCATCCAATTCTTCTCATTTTAATTTTTTTTTTGAAGCATGTGAGTAAATCGTCCAACCCGCCTGACTGATTTGACCAAAACAGTGATTCATTCATTAATCTGGCATCACTAGTTCTGTTTCTAAACAGCTACTGGAAAACACAACAGAGATGATTGGTGAAAAACTATCATGAAAAATGGTTCTCAGATTGGTATATGGTATTCTTTACTGTCAGGTAAGGATTTATCTGTAAGATGTTACCACACAGCGGCATTTTGTGCCAAAGAAAAAAGGGTCCTTTGACACCGCTTGGGACTGAGGCTTTCAAGCTGCAACATAAGCATAAACATAACCAATAGGATTCAAGCTTATCATTTTCCATTGATTGCAAATGCATGGAAAAGAAGAACTAGTGCATTTTTCAAACTTTCTTCTTTCGAGTTGTACAGAAAAAAGTCAGTCATACAGATTTGGAACATCATAAGGATGAGTAAATTCTGATAAATAGATGCACTTCTGTTAAGATGGCAGGAATTTATCCATTTAAGATTCAATTCAAAGAAGCACCTGCCCTCTAAAAGTGCTTCTCTTCAAAAAGCACATGCTTGTTTTCTCATACAGTCAGTCACTGGAAATATTCCGCAGAAAGGCATTTTTATATGCTTTCGAGGGACTTCAGTATAATGGAAAACTTGAGAGCCCTTTTCCCATGGGTGCTCTAAGTGGGTGTTCTATTTCCTGTGTGCCCTGTGCATAGTTCCGTGCAAAACCGAGGCGGCTGTACCTTTCCCTGGAGCTCGGACCAACGTCACAGGCTCCCCGGGGCTTCCGCGAGCAGGAGCGCTGCCAAAAATGGATTTCCGGCTTTTTCTGTCTTTTCCCCTTCCAGAGCCTGATGGGGAGAGGGTGGAGAGGCCTAGTTCCCACGCACACAAACACAAACAAACACATATGTCAGGTCACGGCTGCAGGGTATATGCTCCTCCAGAACTCAAGAGCTTGATACTGTATGTTTGTTCAAGGATCGCCTCTGGGACTATTACAGTTTCCAGTGGAGCCAAACACCTGAATCTAATTTGCCCACTCTTTTTTATCAAATTCAGCTAATTCTACAGCAGTTTACATTAGCCTTGTAGCACAAACATGCAATAGATGAAGTGTTGCTTATTATAAATTTAAACTGTAGTTGAAATGTGTTGATACTTGTAGCCTGTGAGGCTACCTTTGTAAAGTAGCTTTCTCAACACAGTTGTAAGAAAAATGATGAGGACGATGAAGATCTCGATGAAGATGTTTATTGCAGCATATCAGTGACAAAGTACATGTAGTACCTTGGGTTCAACGGAGTCAGAATGAACCACGAACATCCTAAGCTCAAACATTTTATACTCTATTCTTCCCACTTCATCTTCACGCATGTAAACGAAGTTTCGTCTTAAATGTAAATTGCGGATAACAATGAAAGTGTAACTATCAACTCTTCCATTTTCACAATCTTATTGAATTGTGTTCAGCAATTCAATAGGCTTCTTTTCCTTCACTGACTGAACATTATCTAGTTACTTTAAGATACCTGTTAGTCTATGAACAAGATAGCCACACTACGTTGGGTCTCTAAACTATTCTACACTAAACTGTTAAAATGTAACACTGTCACAGTAGCCTACGTCGGACAAAACCACACTACTTCGGGTTTTATGTTATATTTTTAAAACAGTTTACTTAGCCACAGTTCCTCGGGCTCAAAATAATATTTATCAGATTAAAACAGTGCCACAATACGTCGGGCAAAAACCACACTGCTTCGGGTTACTGCTTTAAACTTAAGAATCGCGGTACGTCGGACTCACTATACTATAACACAAATATCATGAAATAATTCTGTGATCACGCTACGTCAGATCAATTCAGTTACTTTAGAATTCAATCAGAATAATAACATCTTCATAGTCAGTTTCAACTACATTAGAAACTTACAACTTCAGACACAACAGATCTAATACAACTCTGCCACCACACTGCGTCGGGTTGATTCAATTACTTTAGAATCTTAACAGAATTATAAGAGACCAACAACAAGTTTCAGTTACTTTAGAAACTTTAAACTTAAGCACTTTGCTTCAGTTACTTTAGAAACAACGATTCCAATACAGCTCTGCCCATCCTAAGCTCAAACATTTTATACTCTATTCTTCCCACTTCATCTTCCCGCATGTAAAAGTTTCGTCTTAAATGTAAATTGCGGATAACAATGAAAGTGATAGTTCCCACGTCTTTGATAGTCTTTCAGGTGGAAACAACCAAATATTCAGGTGATAGGATTATCTAGAATCCCTAGCAATTATATTCAAGTACCCTTTTGGTCAGCAGATGGTTCTTGATGGCCTACTGCCGCTCCCACGCTATAGGTGACGAAGTAACGTTCAGGAGATACTATTTACATATTATTGAGATTGGAAAGAATTATCTCTATGATAATTAAGCTCTTTGTAGAGAAAGGAGAATAGTTTATTTAGAGTGGAAGTTTGGTCGAGGCAGACTATAATTTCTTACACAGTGCAGTCGTCCATTAAGAGGTTGCATCTAATGTACTTTTGCTAGACAACACATTGGGTCTTTGTCAGTCAGTTGTGAATTGCATGCACAAATCATGTTTTAAGAAAACCACACAAAAATTGTGCATGTAGTGATGGACTGAAATTAATTTTTCTCCAAAAATGAATATATATATTTTTTTAAATCATTAATTAGTCAATCATATTCAATAATCAACACTCAAAAGCTGACTTGTATAAAAACATTTAAATTGAACATGATGCCATTTTTATATTAACTTTTTTAATGAATATAATTATGATTCTACTGCAATTGATGTCTGTAATAAAAGCTTGCTATGGGCATTGAATGGCTTTCCAGATAAATGCAATATGTATATTTACATCTTTACAGTTATTAATGAGACAGGATTTCAGCAAGTTGTGTTGTTTCTTTCAACATGCTGTACCTTCTGATGTTCATGCAGAGTAGGTTATTGTGATTATTGGATGGGAAGCATGCTATAAATACTGCTTAGTGAAGTTTGGTAAAGTCATGCATCAACTGAAAACAGCATATTGTGTGCACTAAATAAATTGAAATTATTTAGCCAAAATCAAAAATTAATTTTCGGCCAAATATTTCAGTACATCACTAATTGTGTGTCCCAGAGGAAGAGTGAACTACAAACTTTTGTCATTGTGCTTGTATAATAATTAAATAAGATTTAAGAGAGTAAACCTGGGAATTTGATAGCCTGACAGTAGATGACCAGATCAGAGAGCTCTTGAGCGATCTGTCTGCTCTCCTTCTCATTCTGGGGCAGGTAGAACTCCTCTCCTAGCTCCATGTCAAACATCTGCAAGGGCGCAGAAGTACAAACATCACAGATCAAGTAGCCTATGTATTCAGGTAGAAAAGAACTCAAATGTTCATCATTACAGTTCTGTACAGACCTTTCCTTTGCTTCCCGCTTTCTTAAACCGCTTGGGCATCTCATCATTGGACTCATACTGAAGTTTCTCAGTGGATGACTTGCCTTCGGGTTTGTCGTCCAGAATATTGTCTGCAGAAACAAAAAACACAAAAGAAACTTCTCTACAAAGACCCAAAGAGAAATTTCTTCAGCCAAAACACCATGTGATTTACAAAAAAAAATTCCATCTTAACACAAAATAAAACATTTCGCAAAGCACAAAGGTGAAGCAGTCATATTTGAGAGAAGAAGCCAAGAAAGACTGTGTGATATCAATAGTGTAGTCTGACACTATGCATTTACTTCTTAAAGGTATAGTTCATCCAAAACATCGGTCATCATTTACTTACCCTTATGTCAAACCTATACTACCTTCTTTCTTTTTTAGAGCACAATATAAGATATTTTGATGAATGTTGGTAACCAAACAGTATTGGTGACCATTGACTTTGTATCATTGTATGGACAAAGAAAAAACACTGAGACATTCATCAAAATATGTTCAACAGAAGAAAAGCCAGTCACATAGTTTTGGAACTACATGCAGTAAATGTAAATGATGACAGAGCTTGCAGGTGAACTATCCCTTCAGAATCTGGAAGTAAATGGAAATTGTGGAAGTTTTCCACTCTATTGTGATGTATATGCTGGTGATGTAGGGCTGTACTTGATTTTATCCATCGAAAATTGATTGGCTCGGTTGATCACGTGAGTGACAGGTTAGGAATTATTGTTCCATCTTCATGTTGGATGAGAAGAGATGTCATCGTGAGGGGTAGAGGATGTTAATGTTTTTGATTAAACATTGCATGGGCACATGAATTTAAAAAATGATGTGCATAGATAAACAAATTATAAATACTACAATATGCCATAAAAATTGAAATAAGAATGGTCAATTATGATTTCATGGTAACTTTAAGACTTTGATGTAAAAAGCCCAGTCAGTTTTGTCAATCTTGAGCAATGTTCTGACATCCTCGAAAAGTAACCACATCTAGTGGGCCTTTATTAGATTGTGATCACAGGAGCGGTCATATTCTAGGTGTGCAACCCACAGACACTGTCAGGACATCACTGGAGATTTAGCAAAAAGGCTATTAATTGGTCATCCGCTGATGTTACACGAAACAATCAAAGATGTCAATTTTACCTTGTAACGAAACAAATCTCGTACAATTTTTGAAATTTGTCTCAGATGGTAAAATCATGGCAAATGCATACCCGGCTTAAGAAAGCAGGTTGAGTGAATGCCCGGCATTCCCCTGACTACACAAACTCATAGCTGAGTCTCTGGGTGAAAGCCGTATGGGAAAGAACAAAGTCTCTTTTAACAGAGAGCAGTGCAGGGTCTGAGAAACCAGATGGCTTTGTTTTTCCCCCACCGATGAGCCAGTGCCGCAAGCAAGGTCGAGCCATTTTCAAAACACCAAGGACGTGGATGCAAACGTTGAAGCAAATTTGGGTGGTTCTGCTTATACGCCAACCGTACCACCCATCGCTGTACTCAAAAAACACTGATTTATTCGTGGCAGAAGCAGACAGCACACACCTGATGGCTCTCAGACATAAGCACCTTTATTCTGCTTTGATTTTCTCTGCTTTGAGTCCAAGCAATCACATCAGAGTCAACACACCAGCAGCATATAGCAGACACACATCATCACGACACGCATTTAACATGGGCAGTTGACATGACATCTACGTCTACTAGCCTAATAATTTGTCTGGACAGCAAAGAATACAAATTTTGGCTAACTCCCAATTTTCACTAATGACTGGTCATGTATTTAATTATCTTACAAATTTGAGAAAAAAAGCCTAATGCAAATGCATAGTTTTTAAACCAAAAGTAAAAAAAAAAAAAAAAAAGTTTAAACCATGTGCATGTGTCAACTACCCACATACACTCACACACAATACGTTTACCTTCCTGGCCATAAGAGGCTGTGGAAGCATTGAGGACATCAGCTGAGAAAAAGGAGAAAAAACAAGAGGGAAGAGAATGAAAGAAAGGAGGGGGAGTGGAAAAAGGTCAACATGCTACAAGGTGCCATCGTGAGAACAGTAAAAGATCATGAGAGGGTTAGAGAACAGATCAGAAAATTCCACTCAATGTTCCAATAATCGCTGTCGATTCGAGTTGAAATAAAGGACACGCTGGCTTGAGTAATGAAAAGCATGTTTACCGTCAGACAGTGACTCATAATCATAGTCATACTCGTCTTCCTCCTCTTCTTCTTCATCATTGTTTCCCAGGGATGTTCCGCTGACTGAGCCGTTGTTGGCCTGGGCCTGCATGTGAGCCAGCTGATGTGCCTTTTTTTGAATAAAGAAAAGTTCATAAAAAAGTTCCTAAACTTTTCAACTATTCATTCTTGATTTGTTAAATGGAAGTTTCATGGACTCAATAAAATGTGTTGATACTAAAAATGTTGAACAGTAAGTCAAGACCACACTGAAGCTGTGCAGATTTCCACAGAACTGGAAAGTCTGTCATTCACACAATTCCACACATTCCCTACCCACTTGCATGTTTGTTTCTTAAATATTCTGGTTAATTTGATTGTGTTTTCTAATATGAGTGTAGTACTTCCAGCTCAGTTAAGGACATTTTAAAATGTGTAAATGCATTCTGCAGATTTTCCTCACAAATCTGTGCAGATCAGTCGACTCAAGTCAAATGTATACGTCTATAATGCTTTGTTTTATTTTTTGTAATTTTAGGGCTGGTTGATTTAGCGATATTATGATCTCTAAATTTAAAACTATGTATAGTGTATTTGTTTTGTGTAGCAGATATATCAGTGTCTCAGGCACAGGCCTTTTCTTAAGTGTAGGAAGAAAAAAAGTTATGAAAAAATCCCCAGATTACAACAGGACCTAGCCAAGCCATTTAGGCAAAAAAGAAAAAATGAGTTAGCCGAATTTGCCTGATTGTGTGGCTGCTACAATTCGATAAACTGTGTATATAAACCAATCAATAGTCTTGAAATCAGTTCTGCATTGTTCCCATACATCCAGGTATTTGTTTCTCTCATCTACCTTTTGTTTGAGAATGTCCACTGGAGCCTGGTGAGCTTTCAGCTTTTTATTTTTCAGTAGGATCTTCCCTCGGAGCTGCAGGGGAGATGGAAGCAAAGGCTCATCCCCAAAATCCCTCTCAAACAGGAACTTGATCACCAGCTTCTCACCAAACACTGTCTGAAGAGCAAAATACATAAACGATGTTCACTTTCCACAAGAAACTTCCAAACAAGCAGGTCGAGAACATCTCATGAATTGTGATTTAGCAAAAAAAAGTCAGGCAGGTACCTTAAAAATCTCAGCCATCTTGCGTTGCTGTGGTAAAGAGCAGTGGTTTTCGATGGACAGAATCACGGGCATCTCTGAGTTCACAAACGCTGAGCGATTAATGGCTTCGACAACATCCTAAAGACCACAAGCACATTTCAGTCAATGGAAAACATACATAAAATCAACAGAAGTCACTTCATGTACGGATTTCTAAACAGACCTTGAAGGGAATCTTAGTAGTAAGAGTGTGTCCATGGTATATAACAGGCATGCCATCGTCCCCGTCCCAACAGTCCAACTCAACGCTACGACAGCCCTGCAGCAACACCTGCGGCAGAACCAATAAATCAAACGTGAACTCCAGGCATCATTCACGTGCTGTGGTTTCAGCTACATTCACCTGCAGGTGAATTCTACAGGACGGCATGTGAAGCAGCGATCGTCAAGCATATTTATGGAGTGCATTGTGAAACATTTTTTGCCCTGGATCAGGTGCAGGATAAACAGAGAAGCTCTGCTGAAGATGTACCTGGCTGTAGAGCTCCACTGAAGACTCTCCCTTCAGCTGATGGCCCGTGAGGTATGTGTTATGAGAGGACTCCATGTAATAGTACGAGAGTGGAAACTGGAGCTCATCCAGATTCACTTGAGACTCCTCGCTTTTAGAGGCAAAGTTGTCCTTGTCCATAAGAAACCTTCGAGAGGCAGATGAAACTTTCGGTCATGTAGCAGAGATCATATGAATACAGCAGATTATCCAAATCTGCCAAAGTATTGCGTTTCCGAAATTGCTGATCCACATTATTTTGTCAGAAACATTTAATAAAACCAAACCTGGCAAATCCTTCAAAGGACATCCACCCCATCTGACGCATGTTTGAAGAAGGCTCAAATTTCTAAAGAAACAAAAAACAAATTAAATATTATTACATTGGCATGCATATCATTAGATGTCTCAAAGTGAGTTATGAGTTGGTGAGACGTTAATATCGAACTGTCAGTCAACAACACTTATTCTTAATAAAGGAAGAATCAATTGTGCATGTTGTTAATGGTAAATGATGACCCACCGTTGAGAGCTTTAAAACCATGCCAAGCACTTTTGAAGCAATTTTCTTTTCCGACAATAAGACTTCACATAAATAACATAAGTAGGAATGTCGGTCAAGACAAAGTTTGAATGTTGGCTTGAAAATGTCTTTTCAAGGTTTAAAACAACTTGAGTTTGAATGTTAGACAGACAAGATCTATTGATTGATGGTGCCAAGATTAGTGGATATATAGTTCAAAATGACAGAAAAATAATCTTATATGTTTTTACTGTAGTCTTCTGTAATATTTTTTTTTAATAACAAAATGCAGGTCCTTATATGACATTCAGGAAGTTAAAAATAAACAGCAATATAGCAGAATCAATGGTGCAAACTTTAAATGAGACATTCAAAATCTGCTGCAAAGCAGCTCTAAAAAAAAATAATAGTATTATTCTGCTCAAGTCAGTTCTGTGTTCATTCAGTTCAATTCAATAAGTGTCGATGTCATAAATTATTCATTCATGAAACAAATTTGATTCAGTTATAAAGCAGCTTTACAGAAAACAACAGTTTCATTATCCAAAGATGAGTCTTGTAAATTAAAACAAGCATATCAGTCTGCTTCATAATAAGAATGACCTTTGTCATATTCAAAGTAACATTTATAGGTCTGATCAATACATTCTATAAAACTTTCTGGCTGAGATCAGCTTTCAGAGAATTCTTCCACACACCTGTATGATGCTGAGGATCTCCACACTGAATAGAAGCCTGTGTGCTTTCTGGGAATGCACTAAATTTGTATTTCTAAAGAGGGAGTGGCCTTACCCTGGTTGACTTTTGGGGTTGCCGGGGAGATTGGGGGAGGAATGAGGGCGGGTAGGGGTGGAGGTGTTTGTGCTAAAGGAGCCAGAGGAAGATGAGGAGGAGGATGATAAGGAGGATCCAGGAGACTGGCCTTTGCTGTTGGATAAGGAAAGGGATCCAGGGTGGCCAAAGGTACTGCAGTCCTCTATGGAAACATTCAAACATGTCACTATGACCCTGATCACTTAAGACATTTGCATCACAAAACTAGTATCTTCAGTGTATAAATGAAAAAAGTATTGGTAAAGCAGCTGAAATGGATCCCATCCTCAACATTCTTCAACAATTATGTCTAACCAAAGTCAGATTAGCTGTCAACAAATTGCTCAGTAACTCTCACCAGCGTTTTCCTGCTCAACACTTTCCAAAGGGTCTGATTCTCTCCTCCCCAAAGTCTCTTTACAGCTCCTGGTCTTGCGTGAGATCATCTCATCATCTGTTCCATCACCACTGTCTCCCTGAGAACAGAATAGTGCATTATTTAAATCATATAGCTAAGCCAGGACAGCCTTTGTTGGCTCAAGGTTTTTCACTCCTTACCCTGACTAAGGCTTTCTTCTTCTTCTTGACGTTGGAGTTAATGCCCAGCGGGCTGTTTTTCTGGGCTGAGCTCTTCTCCACACTCTTGCTGGCGGATCCAGGTCCGCTAGCACCCATATTCCAGCGTCTCCCACCGAACAGCTCGATAGCATGGGCCAGTGTGGGCCCCTCAAATCTACCGTCCTCCTAGAACAGGGAGTTTTACAGCAATATAAAACCCACTGATAATAAAAATGGACAATAACAATGAATGGAATTAATAAAAAGAAAGCTGTGCTTTAGCTGACCTTAAGTTAGCAGAGTTATGCTAAAGGGAAACAGTGCAGGGCATTCAAAAGTCAAAACTGGAATGTGTTTAGTTGCATGAGAACTTCAATACCACCAAAGTTCTTCAATGTGAACTTCTATAATTCAACATTGAGAACACAACATGCGTGCAAAAATCTTTATTTAAATGCAGACTAAGCCGGTTTGCCAGGTCTACCAGCCTGGCCAACTAGTGGTCAGCTGGTTTAGCTGATCAGCCAGTTGACCTACCAGCTAACAAGTGCACAAAACCCTTCTAAAACTATCAAACCAGACCAGCATGACCAGTGGCAAGACCTGCAAAACTTGTTTTATAGCATGGTGGTTGTAATAGTAATTGTTGCAATCTTTACCATGTATTCGGGATAAATGAGCTTAATATGAAATATGCAATTCGCTATTTTAAAAACATTAACAAAATGGACGAATGGGGGCGTTTAGGGATGGAGGTGTTTGTGTTAAAGGAGCCAGAGGAAGATGAGGAGGAGGATAAGGAGGATCCAGGAGACTGGCCTTTGCTGTTGGATAAGGAAAGGGGTCCAGGGTGGCCAAAGGTACTGCAGTCCTCTATGGAAACATTCAAACATGCCACAATGTCCCTGATCTCTTAGCATCACAAAACTAGTATCTTCAGTGTATAAATGAAAAAAGTATTGGTAAAGCAGCTGAAATGGATCCCATCCTCAACATTCTTCAACAATTATGTCTAACCAAAGTCAGATTAGCTGTCAACAAATTGCTCAGTAACTCTCACCAGCGTTTTCCTGCTCAACACTTTCCAAAGGGTCTGATTCTCTCCTCCCCAAAGTCTCTTTACAGCTCCTGGTCTTGCGTGAGATCATCTCATCATCTGTTCCATCACCACTGTCCCCCTGTGAACAGAATAGTGCATTAGTCAAATCATATAGCTAAGCCAGGACAGCCTGTGTTGGCGGTTTTTCACTCCTTACCCTGACTAAGGCTTTCTTCTTCTTCTTGACGTTGGAGTTTATGCCCAGCGGGCTGTTTTTCTGGGCTGAGCTCTTCTCCACACTCTTGCTGGCGGATCCAGGTCCGCTAGCACCCATATTCCAGCGTCTCCCACCGAACAGCTCGATAGCATGGGCCAGTGTGGGCCCCTCAAATCTACCGTCCTCCTAGAACAGGGAGTTTTACAGCAATATAAAACCCACTGATAATAAAAATGGACAATAACAATGAATGGAATTAATAAAAAGAAAGCTGTGCTTTAGCTGACCTTAAGTTAGCAGAGTTATGCTAAAGGGAAACAGTGCAGGGCATTCAAAAGTCAAAACTGGAATGTGTTTAGTTGCATGAGAACTTCAATACCACCAAAGTTCTTCAATGTGAACTTCTATAATTCAACATTGAGAACACAACATGCGTGCAAAAATCTTTATTTAAATGCAGACTAAGCCGGTTTGCCAGGTCTACCAGCCTGGCCAACTAGTGGTCAGCTGGTTTAGCTGATCAGCCAGTTGACCTACCAGCTAACAAGTGCACAAAACCCTTCTAAAACTATCAAACCAGACCAGCATGACCAGTGGCAAGACCTGCAAAACTTGTTTTATAGCATGGTGGTTGTAATAGTAATTGTTGCAATCTTTACCATGTATTCGGGATAAATGAGCTTAATATGAAATATGCAATTCGCTATTTTAAAAACATTAACAAAATCCTCACAATAGAAACAAAACATCTTCCATACCTAAACAGAAACTTGGTATTGCAGGTCTACTCGTACTGTGTTCTCAAATATATTGAATAAATGCACTTAAGTAAATGTAAATGTACCTGGTACAAACTAACATACTGCTTTCGCAGCCATTGTAGTCTCTGGTCAGGAAACTTCCTGATCTTCCTGATGGCACTGAGCAGCTCCCGGAGGCCCTCGTGCAGCATTTGTGCCGTGTGCTTGGGGGCCACAAAGTGCAGGAGCCTGTTGTCTGTGGTGTTAAGTCCATATAGCAGTGTGACACCATTTTCGCCAGGGTTCATGTTACACAGTTTGTGCTGCAGGCACACATAGTTAACATCCACTCCAGGGTGACCCATAAACACAGCCTTTACCACGTTAAGGTCTAGGAGTCCATCGGCCAGTCCGCAGTGCACAGGTTGGCCCAGGGGTAAGTGGTCTGGGGATGGTGGATGTCCCATGAAGCCTCTGGCTCCTATACCTGGGCCACAGCTGCTGTGGGGCTTGGACCAGGTAAGGAAGCAGTTATCGGGCTGTAGACGGAGGAGGCAGCGGGCGGTGAGGTGGGTCTCGGGGTCGTAGTGGATAACGGTTGCTCCCTGGAGCAGGAACTGGTGGATATCTGGTTGAAGAGAGAGCACGTACCAGGGGATGAGCTCTGTTCCGTGGCTAAATGGTCCATGCACCTCTTCTGTGGTCTGGAGGTCTACATACTTAGCCAGCTCAAGTGGGTCCACTTCAGAGTCTGAGAGGTCCCCTACTAAAAACCTACAAAAAAAGACAAGAAGCGGGTGAAGCAAAAATCAAGAATCAAATGACTGAATAAACAGAACTCTGCCTGCAAAACTTCTCAGTGTCTTGGAAAAGGTAATGCCATATTAGTCTTGCGAAAGAAGTTGACATGAGCTTAGAGTATTGAAGAGAACTGTCTACCTATAAGACACAAATTTAGGCGCCGTTATGGAACATAATACAATGCTATGCATTAAATTACTTTAAATTGTGCACTGTGGCAGAGTTGGCACCTTGAGCTTAAATGTGGTTGTGCATCTCATTTACTCTGTGTCTTGGTCTGGATATGGGTCTAGGTTTGTGGTCTCAGACAAGACTGCAGTCTGTTTCCAGAGAGTAATGAGGGTGATAATTACCTCAACCACAGGTTTGCACTGTATCTGCACCATTATAGAGGATCCCATGGCTCTTAATGACTACTTAAGCCTTAGTGTCTGAAATGAATGGTGGAATAAATTCTGCATAATCTCCATTTAATTAAAATGGACAGTCTGGTGCATGGAGCAAGAGTTTTTGCATGGGTTCTGGGATAAGGTCTTGATCTGGACTTGATCTGAGTATTGATCTGTGTAATAGGGGTGTGATATTGGTCTGGTCCTCAGAATTCTGGTACTGGTCTGGGTTTTAGGGAATTTTGTGTTGGTTTGGGTGTGGATCTTTTGCTGATTATTGAGGGGACTTGTCTTGGTTTGGTATTAGGGTTTTGATACTGGTCAGTGTCATAAAGAATTGGGGACTCGTCTGGGCTTTGCAGAGTCTGGTCTTGGCTTCAACTCTGCACTGTGGATTGAGAGGAAGGAAATCCATGCATTTCTAAGTGCAATCACACGAAACCTATACAAATGAAACACTGCATGTCACTTAGAAACCAATGCAGTTAGTGTAACCATTAAAGCACAATCTGGCAACTTACAGGACATGCTCTGACCCAGGTCCTTTCCTTGAGAGTGGACAGTAAGGGTGGAGGGTTGAATTGAATGGAAGAGAAAGACAGAAGGTAGTGGTTTGAGAAATGAAAGTGGGGTGAATCTGTACCCAAACACAGTATGCTCAAATTTGATACATTTGTGGTGTAAAGTCAGCCCTGGCCATTACCTTCATAAAAAAAAATAAAATAAATAAAACATACTGTATCAAGAATCATAAAAGTACCACAAAAAGTAAAACTTTTGTCATATAAGATTTAGTTAAGCTAAAGTGGGGGTTTTAAAAACCTTGAAAAGTAGTTATTTTTCTGTCTGATGCTTTTGGGCTTAGGATTTTGTGTGTTCTTGTCAAACAGTCAAATAGAGTTGCTATGATGTAATTTTCTTAAGGTTTCATTTTACAATTCAGGTAGTTGACTCAAATAAACCTTTAAATGTGTCCATGAGCAACAATGGCAGATGTCAAATCACATACATCTAGGGGTTCCTCCACCAGTCCAGCAACTCCCATTGAGATTCATGGGAATGCTAGGTATCATAGATCTCCTTAGTTAACACAGGTAAGTGTAAAGAAATAACCCAAAGCTCTATGCAGAGAGCCAATTAGTGGTATTAAAACAAACTGAGAATGCCTCAACATATATGAATTAGACTAAACACATCATATATTTGCAAACAGTGTCCAAAATTAACTCACTGGTTTCTGCTCTTGTCTTTGAAGGAATTTTTGGGGCAAACTGTGATCTCTTGTGCCTTCTCCTCAGGCTCCAGGCTTCGGTTGCAGCTGCGAATCGTCTGCAGAATGCTACTGACGGTCGCCTCCTTGTCTGAGCTGTGGAGCCCATCGCTCCCAACCCTCTGCAGGAAGTGCTGCTGGCCGTTGTAGTCGGTGACAAACTGTGTAAGGTAAAGAGCACTTCACCACAGAGATTCCACACAAAAGAAAATAACCACAATTATAGACAATACGAGTAGATCTGTGGGCTGTAAAAGCGTTCATGGGTGATTTAATAATCACCAGAGTGACAAAATGACTTTTTCCTGGTTGAATCACTCTAATGTGTTTTTTGTAAAGCCAGGAAGCAATTCAGCAGGCATATTAGAAGTTTGATGAAAAGGTAATTGCTCCAGCCAGCCAAAATGGTCTCAAGATTATTATTGTAACTGTAAAAGGCAATTAAATTAGACCATAGTGATACAATTTCCTGTGTTAGTCATCATGACTCTTTGGAAGCACCTAATCCTCACCTCAACAGGATCTTCTTGAGAATCAAATGATGGACGCAGTCCAATAATGCTGGCTGCACCATCCAAAGCCTCGCTAAGTTCCTTAAGGAACACGCCACAGAAGGGCACCACTTTGCATCCAGGGATGTTAAGGGCACGGTTGACCACTTTCTTGTACTCAGAGGATGATTCATGCTGGGCCATGGCGTCCTTCAGACCACGCATGGTCTCAATATCCACCTGGTCCATGAACTGCCACATTTTCAGCACTTTGCGAGACCTGGGCAGGAATAAGACAGGCCGTCTATATGTATATTGCTCAAGGCTTCTTATAATTTTTGTTTTTAAATGTAATTTAAAACATAATTTAGGGATGAAGTCTGATGAATCGATCTGATTAAGTCTGATTATGTGCAACCAGAGTTAGATTTTGTCTTAAGTCATCAAATATTTTTGTATAATAACCAGCAAACTGTATTTTTCGCTCTCTTAACAACACAAGTGGAATAAAAATCAAACTGACTCCACTGCAAACTCAAAGAGGCTGCTACATCTTCTGACTGTAGTGAAATGGCCTTGGAGGACTAGTATTAATTTTAATCTTCATGGCGAGCATAAAACCTTTGATAGATCACTAAAATAGTAGGCAACTAGTCCATAGAGAAAGTAACTTGGGTTGCAGATTAGTATTGAGACTCATCCTATCTCATGTAACAAATGTGCTGTCAAAAACAAATCAGTGAGTCAAGAATGTCCCTCACTTTGTTAAGCAACACACAATACAAACAGAGAGGGCCATTTATTCTCAAAGGATTATTTATTTTCTAACCAAGCCATTCAAGGCATCATGCCATACCTGAGACCTGCCAAGAATTCCATGACCGCATTGTAGTTGCCCATGTTCCAGGAGCACTTTGCCACATGGACAAGGTATGAGAAGACTTCTCTCTTCTCCTCCATGGACCCAGCAGTCAGGATAAGCCAGGTCACCCATGAGCTCACCTAAATACACAACACACACTTTAGTTTGAGGCCCAAACTTAAAGGGGTCATATGATGCGATTTCAAGTTTTCCTTTCTCTTTGGAGTGTTACAA
Organism: Sinocyclocheilus anshuiensis; assembly: GCF_001515605.1. Classification (NCBI taxonomy): domain Eukaryota; kingdom Metazoa; phylum Chordata; class Actinopteri; order Cypriniformes; family Cyprinidae; genus Sinocyclocheilus; species Sinocyclocheilus anshuiensis. The sequence continues at coordinate 3,040,599 of NW_015548217.1, read as the reverse complement.
GCTCTTGGTGCATAAAGAAGATCTGTAAAGTTGCAAAGACTAAAGTCTCAAATCCAAAGAGATATTCTTTATAAAAGTTAAGAGTCAACCACGCCTACCTAAAACGGCTCGTTCTAATACGCCCCCACAAATCTACGTCACTATGTGGAAATATTAGCATAATGCCGCCCAAATGTGCACGCAAAGAAAGGCGGCGTGGTTTCAGGAACAGCAGTAGTGTTGATGCAGCCATGTCAGGGAGACGCTGTGTTTCAGTGCGAAAGCAAAAGCACTTTATTTGGCCTTCC
>NW_015548217.1:3020700-3040287 GCF_001515605.1 Sinocyclocheilus anshuiensis | reverse complement strand
GACGAGTGCTTGCGGTGTTCGGCCAATCACAATGCACTGGGTCAGCTGGCCAATCAGAGCAGACTGCGCTTGTCAAAGGAGGGGGCTTTGTTGAAAACGACACGTTTGAGAGAGGCGGGGCATAGCGGACCTACAATAATGTACAGTATTTGAAAAATAATGTGTTTTTTGAACATTAAAGCATGTCAACATATTCTGTTACACCAAATACACAAAATAATGATCTTTAAAATAGCATCATATGACCCCTTTAAGAAAATACTGATCTCCATACCTTCCTCACTTTATTCACTCTCTCACTTTATTGGTGTATAGTCACACATATTTGGAAGAAACACTGCTGATTGCATAACATAAATCTCTAGCTTTAAACTCAGGAGTTCAAATATGATTTCAGTTACATTTCCAAGAAAAATGAAGATTGGAGTGCACAAATGTAGATTTGAGCCCACTGGACCCCATAACACTAACACAGATAACAAGACAGTGATCCATACGACTGCGGTATATTCCAAGTTTTCTGAAATCATACAATGGGTTTGTGTGAGACATTTGAAATTTAACACAGGACACTTGGCTCAGAATTTGTGCTAAACTTTTGTGTATAACCTAGGCATAACCTTTTGTAAAGGTTTAGAACAACATGAGGGCAAGAAAATTATTAACTTTTTCTTTAAAACAGAAACTAAGAAAAAAAGAACATCTCCAATGTTACTTTCTCATGCCGAGAAATAAGTTATGTGTGGGTTGTTTCCCTTTGAAAAGTGTAATACTGTGTGGTGCTATCAAAGCATTGCTCTATTTGTACATCCTGACCAATTAGCAATTGCATTGTAACATGCTAAAAAACCACTCAGAATACCTTAGCAACTACACAGCAATGCAGTGTCAACCACGTTACCGCATAGTAGCATGCTGAAGATCATTTAGAATACCTTAGCAATAGCACAGCGGCATGCTAAAAACAGTAAATGCACAGCAATACACTGGCACCCACCCAGGACATCCTATCAACTGCATACCTCACAAAACACTGTACACTCTTAAAAAAATGAAGTATTTTATTAATAGAAATGAATTTTCCATATAGATTTATTTTTACAGGTGTTTTACCTGTTTTTTGAATTTTGCACTGCATTGCATTGACAGAAACGGATATGTCCATAAAATTATGGATAATATCCTGACAGAAAATTACCAGAACATATTCCATTTTATTTTATTTTTTTACAGTGTATAACTGCAATTGCAACACCCTGCCAACCACCCAGAATACCCCAGTATAGTGGTGTCGAGCCTTTGTACGGTCAATCACCACTCACATTTACTTTAAACACCATGTCACAGAATCCGACCGTCTCTAGTCCTGAGCGCTCATAACAGCAATCAGTTTGAGCACAAATATTTATGCGATGGCGTGTTGTAGCTAAAAATACCTCACAGAAAGTCCGTCAGTTACATAAACAGTTCTGCCAGGGCCCGGATGGTCAGGGACGTTTAATGCGAGGAGACCGGTACACTGGAGCTCATGTCATTCTGCCAGGATTCCACCGGTCAGACTGCTGCTCTTGAGTTACTGCACAGGCCGGCCAGCCAGCAGTGAACGGACCGCAGATTTGACACATTAAAACCTTACGTAAGAGTTGCCAGAGACACTGCACCCGGGAAGGGGCTTCAAAGGCGACCACCGGTCAACTGTCTGAATAAGACCACAAACAACTAGGCTATGCATGGACACCCAGTGGCAACACTTCAGGGATGTATTATGTGGGTTACAGCATAACCAAAATAACACAACACATTGCTGGGGCACGAATGAGTCCACAGGAAGCTTTAGGGTAAAAGAGCAAACCAAATCCATCTAGAGGAGGAATCCGTGACTTGTTCGCAAAGGACACTAGGATTAACGCTGGGAGGGGTGTTATGTGATCCATTCACTTTATGCTATGATAGTGTTACATCACATCGAAGCCTATTATCTAGAAAGCTCCTTTCAACCAGGAAACCTTCAATGTTTCTTCTAATCGACTAGGCGATGGAAAGTTAAGCAGGAACTTTCAAGGAACTGCATTCAACGATGAAAGATGATTCCTTAGAGCATTACGCTACTTGACAAGATATAAGACTGATTTCCACAACGTGAAGGTCACCTTTCTGAGTTGTGAGTCTTACATAACTAGCACTGACTGTCTGGGATGTAAGCATCTGCAAATCTTTATTTCATGTTATTCCCAGTCATAACCTGTCTAGATTCTTGCTTTTACGTGAAACATAACCAGCTTTGATGATTCAATATTTGAAGTTTTCATGTTTTAAGTCTTAAAGAGTTCAGCCAACAATGGCAAGTATGCATTTTATCCCCATTTAGTTTTATTAAAATCAAAACCAGCTGATCTAAAGGCAAGCGTGCACCTTAAAGATGACATCATTCCACTTTCTTTAAGGCCCATTCAAAAGGAGAAACACAATTTTCCCCTGGCACTCTTCGTATCAAACATTTAAGACAACTGCAATAAACTCACATCTGTTTGGATAAGTAGGTACTTGCTGGGAATAAGAAAAGATCCAAGTAAAACAGGCAATAGAACAGACACCTGTGACAAGCCTTTGCTGCAACGAAGACAAATGTCCTTCTGTGTCCAACACGATTTTTCTTCCAGAGCTACCCCCTTACATTCACTTTGTTATGAATCTGCACTATTAATGAATGCTCACCTCGTTGAATCTTGTGACGAGGTCTTCTACTGTGTTGTGGTGGTCATTCTGAGTGGGCATGATGGGGGCGGACAAGGAGGCTTTCAGGTGCAGGTGGCATTTGTTGCACTCTGGGCTTCCCAGGTCTCGGGTGAGAAAGCTGAGGTAGTCGAGGGGGAAGACGCGGCGGTATAGCTGCTGCTCCTGTTCTGTCAGGATGGTGGCGATCTCCTCTGGGAACTGGATGAGGTGCCGCAGGTCGGCTAGTTCCTTACTGATGCCCGTCACGGTGGATGGGAGGATGCTGGAGTTGGCCATGGAGCTGCACAGCTGCCGTTCTGGGAGAGACAAAGACAGTGGAGTTTACTGAATAACATCTGTATGGACAGGTAACCTAATGGCCCTCTCCGACCACCATATACCATATTTTCTGCCATGTTCTTATCTTAACATAAGAGAGGTTGCAAGTCCTAACGTTAGTGGTTGATAGCAAAAAATAACCAGAGCATATATAATCCATTCCAAAATCTCTATATTCTCCTCCATATTTGATGGCATCTCGGGAGCTACTCGGCACAAAGCTTGTTCTGAAACAAGAAAAATGCCACCAAAGAGGTATCTCATTACTAAGATTCCTCTTCTTGGCTATAATCTAAGGTAGCTTTACATGCATCCTTCATGGAGAATCGCAGAATGCACTGCAACAAGCTCAGAAAAATAAATGGTGGTGGACAACATCGATAATTAATCAAATTTCTTATATACTGGAAAGTTTAGTTAAAAATGGAACGTTGAACCAAAATTAGAGAAATTTGGGTTGCACTTCATTTTACAGTATGTGTACTTATGTGTACTTACAATGCACTTACCTGAGAAAGTAATGGGTAATATAAGGTAACTACATGGGTTAAGGTTTAGGGGTAAGTTCAGGGATATTACCTAGTTATTATCCAGTTATTGTAATCACTATAATAAATACCTTACCTAGTATGTACAAGTGGAACAGACCTGTAAAATAAAGTGCTACCGAAATTTGTATGATGCACAAATTCTAGACACTGGTTACTTATGAGGGTCCACTGCATTTATGATGCTGCCTTAGAAGGCAGTTGCCTATATAGCTAGTAGGCAGCGAGTCAATTCACTAGGTTTTAGAATAGAGCCATTATATAGGACATTTATTACATGCCGCTAAAATGGTATGTATAAATTAAATCAACCATTTTCGTGTCAACATATGAATCAATATTCTTTATTGCCGCAAGACAGGGCTGGTGGTAATTGTGTTCAGTACAGTGCAGTGCAAAGGAGGAAGATAAACACAGACATAAATAAACCACTCATAATACAATAAAGTACAGTATTTACATGGTAATTAAAAAGAAGCTGAGAGTACCGCAAAAGACAAAACAAATAACTTTGATAATGTACACTGTGTGACACTTCGGTCTCATCAGTGCAGTCTAGTAAAAGTGGAAGGCACCATACAGGCCAGAGTTGTAAATATTCCCAATAACCCATATACTGTGACACTGATGGATCATTTCTTCAACATCCCCGGGCAGTATTTTTTCATTATGTCTCGTTATATTTACATATCTCCACTGTTTACTCCATTCTCGCCTGAGATTACGATCATAAAACAGTTATGCTGGTATGGCGCTCAAGGGCAGGTCAAGCTAAAATAATATAAATACTGTGAATCATGCTTGTCTGGATAGCATCAGCTGTCAAAAGCAGTGTTTGCAGACTCCTTCGGCTCAACGCGCCGCCATGGTGACCGCCGGAACAGGAGGGGCAGAGTGAGAGTCTAGTCTTCTGATAGAACATGTGAGTGTGCTTCTAGTACACACTAAGACTTAGTTTTTGAAACGCTCTATGTTTTGGTGTTAGCATGTCGCTAAGCTATTGGCACAATACCCCAATAAAAGGAAAATGCTTAGCACACAAATAGATTAAATATATACAGTACAATTTTATCAATAGTCAATATAAGTATCTATAGGACTATGCAGTCTAGGCAGCTCACTTGCATATGAACAAATTATTTGTAGTTCAGCTCGGAAATGCAATTACAAAGGAATCAAAATACTTAAAGGGGTCATATGATGCGATTTCAATTTTTCCTGGAAAATAATGTTTTTTTTTTACTTTAAACCGCATAAACACATTTCATTACACACAAAATACAAAATAATGTTCTTTTTAGCAGCATCATATGACCCCTTTAAAAAAAAAAAAAAAAATCTAAACTTTAAATTTTAATAAACCTGAGCTGTGCTGTCTTTATATTGCTTCAAACTGAACCAATGGCCAGTAATACTTAGAGTTTTCCTGAGGTGAGTTTTAGGCACATCATCTTTGCAATATACGGCCTCATATCCATTCGCATTTCATTAGCCATCACATGCATCTATCTGCCTTGTGTCCTTTTCTCTTTGCACATGGCATCTTTTAAAGCAAAATGGAGGGAAATGAATGCACTGCATTAGGCTGTGAATGAGCTGTCCTGATCTTTATGCATGGGCCACTCATGGTGCAGGTCTAAAGCAGACAGGAAGCAGTGCTCGTTTTGTGAACGAAGGCTGAGATCCTGCTATTGGGACAAGCAGAGCAGCTGAGGTGCGAGAGGAGCACAACAAATTGAAAAAAATAATTGTTGCAATAAACACAGTGAAAAGTGCTGATTAAAGCATTGCTTGTAGGTGCAATCCCATTTTTGTCATAATCAGCCTTAGTACACATTTATGTTTCTAGGCATATGTAAACACTGTGTAATATGCAATTAACAGGAAAAGAAGATATCTAAGGATTTATTTGTTTATTTAGACATGACGCTGATACAACACATTAGCCAGTCTAAAAATCAATCAGAAGCTTTAGGAGAAAAGAGCCTTTGTCTTGGACAGAAATAGTCTGACTTATGCATGTTTGATTTATGACCAGTGAGTTAGACTTACAATAACATCCCTAGTATCCCATCTCCTATGGAGAAAAAAATCATTAATAGAAAGTGCTTCTACAAAATAACTAACCTGTAACTACCTAGGATGACAGAAGCCCTATATAAACCATAAAAACATTACATTGACTGTCTTGAGCATGTAGGGAAGACTGAGGGCAACTAACACAAAATGTATTTAAATCACAAAAAAAAGTGATGACACTCATTTAAAGGCTTAGTAAAGTTTCCAATCTGGTGACTTAGTAATTATACATTATTAATAATACATGAACATACAGTATACTGTAAATGCGTCATGTACCAAACATTAGCAGATAGATTTGCAGTATTCAGTGAGTTATGAAGGTAAATGCCCTCAGACTCCTCTACAACCTCCAGAAAAATATTTGAAATGAAGATGCAAGAAAAAAATTCATTCAGAATAACCTTGAGCAGCATGTTTCATTTTGTGTAACAACAGAGTGAAAGCCTACAGAACGTCACAACCTAGCAAAATAGAAAACTCTTTCAATACAACGTGTGGATGTACCATTAAACTAGCCTACACACACATTTTAATTCATTCATTGCTCAGTTTCGTATTAAGCTTGATTTAGTATTTCAATTTATGTTCAAGGCAGTTTAAAACGACCCAATCTACCTAACCTAATGTATCTATGAAGAAAGTGCTGAATTGTGAAGAAAGCATAAAATAAAATAAAATAAAATAAATTTACTTATTCTTCCATCTTCTACAGTATTTACACAGACCTTTTTTTCTTCATACAACTGCTGTCTATATAAACACTGAATATGTTCCATCCTTTAAAGTAGGGCTGCACGATAAATCGCATGCGATATTTAACGCGCATCTTGTCAGAAAGCCGGTTCTGTAATCAGCGGTAAATCTCCAGCAGTTGATGGAGATTTACGGCTGATTACAGAACCGGCTTTACTGATAAGATGCGCGTTATATATCGCATGCGATTAATCGTGCAGCCCTACTTTAAAGGGACAATCACTAATTCTTGTTGTCGTTCCAAACCCATATGACTTTTTGACTACAGCTGCCAGCTCTCAACACAAACAAATTATGCAACCTGAATCAAACATTAAGTCATATTCCCTGTTGATTATTACATACCTGACATAAAAAAAAAAATACTAAAAATCAACTTCACAGTGTTTCTAGGGTTGTTTTTGGTGTCTTTCCAGTCTCATACACCAAAAACCTTGGGCTGCCAAAGTACATGATTTACTCTCTATACAGCAAAAAAACAAAGCACAACACGTCAGTCCTTGACACCAAGCTCTAGCCACCAGAACAGCACCATTGATACTATATTGAAAATAACTCCACAAGTGACAGCACTGCCTGTAGCTGTGTGTATGGTACAGTTGAAGCGTGACTTACTGAGCAGCCTGTAGTCCATCCTCTGTGAGGGGGGGTGTTTCATGGTTGTGGCCGTAGCGGCAGTCGGCTCGCTGACTCCCTGCTTCATGCCGCAGCGGCGAGAGGCGCTTAGCCACATTTAAACTCAGCCTGACTGCAGATGCCAGCTCTCTACACACACACACACACACACTCTGTTTGGCCACTCGTACTCCCCTCCCTCTCTCTCTTGCTCTCTCTCTCACACACATACACATTTACTCTCTCCATTGGCTGCTCCTTCCTGGCAGGTCATGTTACTCACAGATGAAAGCAACACATAGCCTAGTGTTAAGTGCAGGGCAAGGAAATCGAGTCCAGTTAGAATTTGATAGGCAAACAATGACTTTATAGCCTAAATTTGGACATGAGACTTTGGGGATGTGCTTGAGCGTGCTTGTTTCCATCATTAACTTTCCCAGTGCATCCTGAGAGAGACTGATCGAAGAAAAGAACTCATCCAACAGCTTTATGGTCCATATGTCAGCTCCATTAAGCACAGAGAAAAGTTGTCCGGTAGATCTAGGAATTGCATTTATAAAGCCATTAACAACTGAAATCAAATTTATCCCTTAAGACAGGGGTGCCCAACCCTGCTCCTGGCGATCGACTGTCCTGCAAAGTTCAGCTCCAACCCTATTCAAACACACCTGAAGCAACTAATTAGGGTCTTCAGGATCACTTAAAAATTAAAGGCAGGTGTCTTTGATTAGAGTTGGAGCTAAACTTTGCAGGACAGTGGATCGCCAGGAGCAGGGTTGGGCACCCCTGCCTTAAGACATATCAAAGTCAGAGTTGCTGAATATAGGAAAGACCTTTAACACAACTTCAATAACTGTTGTGAATATCAACACAGTTAACCTGGCCTCTCATGTCTTCCAAACCTGTATGACTTCCTTTCCTGCTCATGCTGCACTCTTCTATACAACAAAAGTAACTGGGTAAATATTGTAAATATCAAACTCCAAAGAGGACAAAACGTTTCACTAACGTGCCATAAGAATAGCCCATACTAATCATGCCAGTCTTGTGAGGTCATACAAGAGATTTATGACAGCAATTTCAGTCATTATTCACATTTCTCGCTGCCAGGTGTCGAAAAAACAGGCACTATGCCAGGTTTGATGTCAACGACACCACGTTGTTGGTTCTCATGTGTCGCAACCAAAGTATGAACACGTCGAAGTGTGGATGAGTTTTGAGATCTATAGCAAAGGTGAAGATTTTCAATGAATATCAACTTGAATTTCGCTCAAATAAATAAATAAAATTGCATTGTTTCAGAAGACTTGGAAATAAGAGCACAATTCAAGAATGGACATCATTTATTGTAGTTTTTGGAGTTTAAAAGCCCCTGGTCACGGTTTAATTTCATTATAAAAGCAGCATGAGCATTCTGTAAAATATCTTTTAATAATATTCTCAGTTACACAAAGTTCTACAGACAAAATAAAGTCACATAGGTTTGAAACAACACGAGAATGAGATGATGACAACTTTATTTTACAGTGTCCTTGTTACACGTTACATGTACTTACTATAGCACTAACAGTAAATTACGCATAATTACAAGCAACTAACCCTAAGCCAAAGATTCTCATACATTAATATTATATATTACATAAATATCATATAATATTTTTATCATCTAGATATACAAAAGATGATAAAGCAAAATATGTTTTATTTGACACAGGGGAAGGTTTGCCATTTCCTGCACATGCACTCATAACACAAAACACGTCATGAGCGTGCAGTCCAAAATCTCACTGCTATATAAACACACCGTGACTGTCTAACACAACCTGGGCTGTGCGCAATGCCTCACCTCGAGTGGTAAAGGTCTCAGAGTTTGCATTTTTCCTGCGAGCACAGAGACGCCTCTCATTCAGCACATATGTGAGCGAGTGTGTTCTCCTGACCTGACCCAGCGCGCTATTCCTGTCCACCTCCATTTATCGCCACTGAAACTCTGTTTGCATGCTACTGTATTGTTTTTGAGTAACCCAGTTTTAATTGTTATTTTACGATTCTCCTAAAATGAGTGTCCCACTAGAATCAAAACGTGTTCAGTGGAGAACTGTTTGCTCCCATAATACAAAAAGCTTTCCTGGGTGAACCTGACCCCCTGTGGATGGGGTTAATAAAAACCTTTGCTCCTGTAAAGATGAGGGATGAATCTTAGAAATGGATCTTTTGCAATGACACTAAAGCCCTAGACTTCAAACAGAACAAACTCAATGACCACATGACACCAAGGCAGCCACTGCTGGAGCACCATTTCATTGGAAAGGGGGTATATGCAGGGCCATAACCACCACAGACATATTCAGATTAGTTGTCGATCAGCATGAAGGAGTCTTAAAATTGTACCTTCTGTTTCCCAATTGTGATTTGAATTTTTGAAATGCATTTTTATTTGTGCTAGGAAAATGTATTTTCATGTACATTACTGTTCTAAAATTTGGGGTCAGTAAGATTTTAAAGAAAGTAATACCTTTATTCAGCAAGCAAACATTAAATTCATCAAAAGTGGTAGTAAATACATTTATAAATGTATAATTTTGTTTTTTTACGGTACTGTTATTTGCTGCAAACTGTTTTCAACACTAATTATGACAAGAAATGCTTCTTGAGCAGCAAATCAGCAGATTATGATTTCTGAAGGATTATGTGACACTGAAGACTGGAGTAATGATGCTGAAAAATACATTACAAGAGAAAACAGTTCTTTTAAATTGTAATAATATTTCACAATATTACTGTTTTTTTTTACTGTATTTTGGATCAAATAAATGCAGACTTGGTGAGCAGACATTACGGGGTTTATTTCTGTATTTTGGATCAAATAAATGCAGACTTGGTGAGCAGATATTACTGTTTTTTTACTGTATTTTGGATAAAATAAATGCAGACTTGGTGAGTAGATATTACTGTTTCTTTTACTGTATTTTGGATCAAATAAATGCAGACTTGGTGAGCAGATATTACTGTTTTTTTACTGTATTTTGGATAAAATAAATGCAGACTTGGTGAGTAGATATTACTGTTTCTTTTACTGTATTTTGGATCAAATAAATGCAGACTTGGTGAGTAGATATTACGGGGTTTTTTACTGTATTTTGGATCAAATAAATGCAGACTTGGTGAGCAGATATTACCGTTTCTTTTACTGTATTTTGGATCAAATAAATGCAGACTTGGTGAGCAGATATTACCGTTTCTTTTACTGTATTTTGGATCAAATAAATGCAGACTTGGTGAGTAGATATTACTGTTTCTTTTACTGTATTTTGGATCAAATAAATGCAGACTTGGTGAGCAGATATTACTGTTTTTTTTACTGTATTTTGGATCAAATAAATGCAGACTTGGTGAGCAGAAGAAACTTCTTTCAAAAACACAACCCAAGGCTATGGTAGAGTATATACATTTTCCTTTTTACCGCTGATTACAGAACCGGCTTTACTGATAAGATGCGCGTTAACTATCGCATGCGATTTATCGTGCAGCCCTACTTTTTTTTAATTATCATTTCATCTTTACAAAAGAAAATATGCAAGCAAGCCTGTAAATTATACAGCTACAGTGTAAATAATGTAAAAGTCAATTTTGCTATTTCGACATAACCTAAAATCTATGTTAGCCAGTTAGGCCTAAATATTATCTTGGTGACAAATCAGTAGAATTTACAACAACATTGAATACGTCACAGAAAACCAATTAGGTCATTCCATGTCAACTCAACTAGAAGTCCATGGCTCAAACTTTTGATTTTGTCGATATTTTTTCTGAAGAAAGATAAACACGTATGGTGATATAAGCCAAAATATTAAATGTCACTTATGTATATTTACTGAGTAATCCACTATTTTGTAGAGGAGGGTTAAAATTATAATTTAAAACAAGATTCATTTCTAGCTTCTAAATTATTTGTTCTTCAGACCTTCCTCTTTAAAAGAAAAGAAGTATCTGTATGCAAAGTGACCCACTGAAAATGTGTACAATTTAACAATTTACTCTTGAGGCCACACTGAAATTCCAATATTGCTAGAAACTTGCATGCAAACTTTGGAGATGAAAACTTAAAAAGTGCTTTTTTTCCCCATTTTGAACGGTCACCATTGGCATGTAATGCGACAAAATTTGCTAAAGTCAACAGATTTTACTAATAGACCTACCAATCTCTGTGTAAAAATAACAATGATGCCATCTTTCTGAAGTCACTTTTCCCCTCCTGTAATCTGGCTCCAAATCTCAAGTGAAAATAGTCATTTTGACCCCCCCTCTACAAAACAGTGGATTACTCCGTAAATATACACCTGTGACAATTACTATTTTGGCTTTTATCACCATACATGTTTAAATATTGACAAAATTAAACATTTGAGCCGGCGGAGTTTCTGAGATTTGGTTGATTTGACACAGAATGACCCAATTGTGTAATTGTGCTAAGAATAAACAATAGATGTCCAAGATCAATAAATGTAAAATTATCACCCCGAAAATGCAAGTGACAGTTCTGGCTGGCCTGAAATACCCCGGTTTGACAGGCCATCCTAATTGTTCAACTAATGATGCTCAGCTTGATGCTAATTTGTTTCAATCATACCTAAAATCAAAAACAGTGCAGGATGTTGAATATGGAAATTCTACAGTCAGCTACGTTGAAATGTAAGCTGTTTTTGAAGGGGGTTAGTTGCCATTTAAGTGCAAAAGCTCCTCATGACTTTTAATGCTAAGCAGGATTTAAATATCTTTTTCATCATTGAGTTCAATCTTTACAAGCTGTTTGCATTTGAAAAACATTTCAAAAGGAAAACATGTTAAACAGATTTTGAGGTGTGCAACGCTGCCATCTGCTAAAATAAACATGAGACATCTGTAAGGGGTAAAAAATTAACCACCTACACCATGACCTCGTAGGTTCATTTCACAAAAACATTTCACTGACCGACCCAACAAAATGGTCTAAACTATGGATGATAACCAACTTTGCTGCCCAAAACAGCTAATAAACCTCAGCACACAGTGAGACTTTTGGTGTCACTTAATTTGCAGAACATCTTTACCTCTCACTATGTTTGAAAAGCCCAAAAATGGTGAGAATGTCCATTGAGAGGGGCCAGATTGCATTTTGGCCCAGATGCCTGAACTTCCCACAGCTCACGCGAGAAAAATAATGCTTGTGTATTTAATTATGAGGCCGCGAATACCAGGGTCACTGACTCATGGTCCCACACAGACGTCATGTCACCTGGAATTAGTCCAGAGCGCCGTGTGTTCGAATCACTGAGGATCGTTTTACACTGACATGTCTCACGAAGGGCTTGAAGGTTACACTTCAAATGGATGAGCGCCAGGTGATAAGCTAATGCGGCCAGAGTCAAATTAAAGGGAGAACAACTGTCTGACTTTTTGCAAATCAAAGCAGGCGTTTGAAGTGCGCTGTTTGAATCGGTTGGCGAGCCAGAGCGAAAGAACCAAGGGTTGAGGAAGTCAGAGACTGACGGCCTTCTCCCCCGCATCGGTCACGTTACACAGTCCTCGACGGAGGAGAAGGGATGATTTTCATTAGTTCATAAACTGCTTCTGCGGCGCCTGTAAGAGGCCTCCTCATAAATCATCTTTCAGCCAGCAGAACTGCTATGTTCTCTTCAGAGTGAAAGAAAAAACCACACAAGGAAAAAGCAAAGTCATTATTATGCATAAAAGAAGATTATGTTAGCAAAAGAAAGCCATTATTCTCATGCAGAAAATATTATCTCGCTATTCTTGTATTATCTATTACTCTGTAATTGTAGTGCTTGTAACAAATTTTGCAACAAAGCTTGTGGAAAATCATTCCGGAACATTTAAAAGTATGAATGCCACAATGCATTACTTTGAATGTAGAACACCTCTTTGAAAACATGAAGCAGCATCTGAATTATAAGAAAATGCATGCTGCGAATAGTCCATTACTTTAACCTTTCTTTAAAAGGATGCTGGAGCATCTGAATTATACAAAAAAAAAAACTGTGTGCTGATGAAGAATCTCAACTTCTTCCAGTGTCCCAAGTCAACACTAGCGGGCTTGATGTGGAAAAACAAAGTTAGTGATCTGCACATTCCAATCAACAAAATCCTGAGTAATTCTGTCCAGAGGATCCTCAAAGACAATGAAGACACATAGGAAAAAAAACTGCCTTTATGCTATAGGACAAAAAAAAAACATCCACATGTGAGCACAAAGACCCTAAAAGTTGTGTCTTTTTTATCTGTTCAACCTGAATAGAAAGTATTGTCCCATATTGGCTGCGGTTATGTAGCATGCAGCAATTAGTGTCAGCCTCAGACAGATGCCACAATGAGCACTTCTGAAGAAAAGCTGGCTGCTGGAATTGTCAGGTTTATGCCTTAAAAAATGTTGGAAAGTACTCAAAAGTTTTGATGTTTTTTGTGTGCAAATACAATATCCTTGAGCAACTGTACTATAAATGTACTGACCATATTCCTTGTAGCTACAGTATGCCCATAAAGTAGTCTGTACACATTAGGAAGGACAAATTCTGTGTCTTCCCGATCTTCAATTCCCGCACTATATTTAAATTTAACGGAGTTCACGTCAACTAAATCAAAATATAAGCGCTGCATTTTATTAATTATCAGCTCATTTCAAAATCAAAGACCGCAATAGGAGAGCGCGCGGCATCAGCACTGGAAAGATAAGTTTGTCTTACTACTTTTAATAAGGATGATTGTGTGTTGACCGTCTGCGTCTTACTTTGTTTCATTCGCGGCAGTTTGCACGTCGGCTTGCTGAAGAGATGCTCAGCTACTTGTCTGCGGTGATGCGTGTTGCATTAGCGCAGTCATATCTGACTATAATGCCATATAGCCAATAACACGCTCTCACACGTTTATTATTTTAACATTTTGGGAGGAGTAAAATTTACATATGTGGTTTCAACAACCAGATGCATTTACACTGGTCCAGTTTCGTCTGGAATGCGGCCCAGACCACCTCCTGAAGTGGTTTGAGCGATCGGATTTATATCCGTCTCGAATGCGTTTCGGTTTGCTTTTACACCTGGTCTTTTCACAATCGGATAGCTATCCGATCAGACAAAACGCATGAAGTGACCAGGTGTAAACAGCCCCCTTGACACATTCCTTGCTGATTTATGAGATTGTGTCTTTGATTTTTCACTAATGTGCCATTTTCTCAATGTGCTGCCACTTTGTTGCATGGCTTTGTAAGTTTTAAATTAGCATCCATTAAAAATCCTCCAATCGTTTAATTAATTCTCAATGAAGATTCATTACTCTTGCTACAATGTTTATAACTGTATCGAAGAGTCAAAGCAGTGGAATTAAATCCGCTTCATTGTATTGATATAATTATACCCAGACTACAAAACTTTAAAGGATCATTTTGCCAATTTTTGACCAGATTTCTATTGTTACAATATCAGTTGTATGTGTAAACGAACAATTTGTAAACTTCCTCTGCATTACCTGCAACAAGATATGTTCATTTGTTAGCAAAAGTCAGCCAAATACAAAAATGCAAAGTTCCATCTGTAGTCTTAACAAAAGCCCTGGAGTTATCAAAAGGCCGCATTTTTGTATTCCTGCTGACAGTCCGATCAACAGAATGGTATTGTCCAAATCAAAAATGCATTACGGGTGTTGAAGTTTTTGTCAAAAATAAACATTTTCATTTACATTTTTTTCTTAAAAGCCTTGTCAGTTGTGAATTCCCCCTTTAATCATAAAACATCAGCCTGAAGCGTCAACAAAGTTGAAATTGGTGGGGGTTTTTTACCTTTCAGCATCGCTCGACCTGTGGAGCCAACAGTGAAGCCGGGCAGAGAACTTCGGGCCCCGAGAGCAGCTGTGGCCTCCAGCAGGGCCCCGCTCAGACGAGCTGCAATGCTGGTTCTAGGAGGACAGGCCCTAAATCTAATCCACGACGGGGAGACCGGTGGCCATGACACAGCCTGGGCAAGCAGCTTTCTGGACGGGTGCAGGAGATAGACCTCAGGACTCAGGGTAGGATCAACATGGTCAATCTGTAAAAAAAAAAAAGAGAGACAATGACAATTCACGTCTGCTGAGGTTTTTGTCTCCTTAAACAGAGAACATGCTGTCTTGAGGTTGTCGAACCCAGGGGTATCTCAACTTTTTCCACAAGATAACATATGAATTAGATCTTTACATTGTTCCCTGTCTTTGAATGCTTGAAATGGTGAATTCGTTATCATTCAATAAAACAGTACAATTACAAACTCACTTATATTAAACTTAGAACTTTTATTAACAAAATCAGTCAAGTGTTATACGAAGCCATGTACATGACATGCGGACAAAAATATGTTAATTGTGGCCATGAATTAAGAATTTGTTCCTATGCTATGCTTTATTAAATCATAGCAATGTTGCACTAATTAATTCCCTCATTTTGATTTAACTGCAATGAGGAAACAAATTACTACAATGTGGCCATGATTTAAAAAAAAAAAACAAGGTTTAGTCAAGTTTAAATCAAATGAGAGAACAAATGAAGTAATTATTATGTAGACAAACTCATTTATATTAAACATGGAAAAATTGCCAAATATTATACAGGCATTTTTGCTCTTTATATCTTAATACACTTTTACATCTCAATTTTTAGTGTTTTGCTTAAATATTAATTTTTTAAAGAATTTTAATTAAGGCTGTGTTGATATAACTAAGTTTAAATAAATGAGGACATATTGGAGTCCCTGGAAGTTTGCGGAGGCCATCTGATTGAGAAACACTGGTCGAACTAAATTAGCCCAACTAGTGGCAGAACTAGTTCAAAAAACTAATCAACTGGCTGACTAGTCGATGCAACACCTAATAGACATGGAGGTTCCCATCTTCGCTTCTCTAATAATCTCTGATTTGGTGCCCTGCAGTGATTGAATCGCTTTCAATGTGAGCAACCCAAGGAACCAACAGCCGGTTCCCTAATGATGATAACAACAGGAAGCCATAAGAGTCAAAAAAAGACCTCTCTTCTGAACAAGTAACTGCTTAATGATCAGCCTAGTAAGAGCAGAAATGGAGAACAACCCCAGGTCTTGCGATGAAACTTATCCTTATTGAGGTTTGGTGATTTTACTCCTATCTTTGACGTAGTGCACCTCTCCTCTCTCTGCAGTGAGCAGCCATTATTTCACCATTACTGATCCCAGACTGCATTTCTGCCAGCTGATTCCAGGAAAATCATTACAGCTGTTGTCTGTGCCCTTCCTCTGAAACCATTGACCCAGCTTCTTTGGCACCTCTCTCTCCAAACGGCACTGGCTCTGATGAGAATTAAACCACTCTCATTGGATAAATGGATTCACCGGCGATGCAACGTGACATAGCAAAGCGAAGCGAAGCACAGGACCTTGAAGACCTTTCACTTAGGTCGTTTATAATGCAAGAACAAAACCAGAAAGAAGCATGTGTAAATAACAGTAAGGTGTTGTTTACAGTAGGTTCAGATTTTTTACTTGCCCTGACAACATTTTGACTTGTATATTCCACATTCGCAAGTTTGGGGTTAGTAAAATTTGGAATATTTGCAAACGATGAAATCTATTTTTCTCTCCAAGACTGCATTTATTTAAACTAAAATGCAGTAACCAGTGATATAGTATGCATTATTACAATTTAAACAAAACTTTTCTATTTGAATATTTTTTAAAATGTAATCGATTCCAGTGATGCAAAGTTGAATTTTCAGCATCGCTACTCCAGTTTTCAGATTCACATTCAGACAGAAATCATTCTAATATACTAATTTGCTGCTCAAGAAACATTGCTCATTATTAAACAGTTATGCTGTTGCTGTTTATTATTTTTGTGGAAAACATATTACAGCAATTTTGTTTCAGGATTCTTTGATGAACAAAGTTTAAAAGAACAGCATTTACTACAGTAGAAATCTTTTGTAACATTATAAATGTCTTTACTGTCACTTTTTTCACACAAAAATGTAGTGTGCAGTTTGTACAAAAATGGCAATGATAAATACCTAAATAAAAATATATTATTCTTCCTCACATATAAAATATATATAAATCTTTTATATACGTCAGCAAGAAAAATGAATTTTTAATTTTTATTTAATGGCAATTTTTTCGGAGCCCTAGAAAAAAAAGCAGCAGATGCAATATTTCAAGGGTGAGATGAGTACCGCCTCTAATTGGACACTCGCCACCGAGGATAAAGGAGCTTATTGCCACAGCAACCAGGATGAAAGATTCTTGATAGTGCTTAGCAAGTCAATTGCTCTGTTTCTCATTTTTCTCACTTCAAACAAAGAGAAGACAACAAAAAAAGCAATCAGGATGAGGACTTATGTAATGAGGCAACTCTACTTTGTAACTGTCAGGACCCGTGTTTATGAGGTTTTAATCAAGAAAAGAAAGCCTGCTTTAGTATACTTAAGAAAAGAACATGTCATCACAGTATGCTTAAAAGGCAAAGGCAAACATTTTTGCCAACCAATTACGACACTTGACCTCTAAATATTTCATGTCACTTTGATTAGTCAATACGCGAGTCAACATTATTTAGAGCCCAGCCCAGATGACATAGTCATAGCACATTATGATCAATTATACCAGTGTCATTTTTTTTTTTCACTGGTTGACGGACTTTTGATTCTTTAACTGTATGTCTATGAAGTGCTTTGTTGAATGCATCAACTGCACATCACTACATTACGTTTACAAACTTACTTACAGTGCATCTCTATAGACGCAAGGTTTGTATTCATTTTCCATACTTCAATGATCTGCCATCATTTATTCTTTACGTATTAATTGCATTACAAGCTGGATAATACACCTATAATGGGCATGAAATAATAGAGTACTAAGGTTGTTATCCACTACTGATTGATGTAGAAACTGTGCAAACACGCAGGACTTCAATACTGCACCTGTACTGTAAAATGGGCCTCATTGTTTCCGAACGTTAAACTACAGCACTAAGCAAACCGTTTCCTTATCTGAAAAATTATTTTGCAGAATTGGCAGTCCTCAGAAGCCCCTCCCTGAGCCGTAGAGCCGTGGTCCTTTATAATTACTCTTTAATGGGATGGGTTTCCTGCTTTGCTCATGATAAAAGTGAAGTCTGCTTTTGTCAGATCTTAAACGGGACCTTAGGGACTAAAATCTGCACGTTCACCAGCCGCCTGAAGTCTGACACTCATTCTCATTGCAAAAGCTGCTGCCACACTCTTAAAAATAAAGGTTTCAAAACAGGGTTTTTGCAGTGATGCCACAGAACCACCATTCCTTAAAGAACCTTTCAGTGAACAGTTCATAAAAGAACCATTTTTTCTTATAGGGTTTCTGCAGGTTTTATGAAGGTAAATTTAAGACTTTAAGACTTTTTTTAAGACCAAGGAAAGAAAACGTAAGGAATAAATTGAGGGGAATACATGTTCTCTAAATGTAAATGTCTAGGGAGCACACTTTAAGTTATATTAGTGACACTACTGTTCATACCAACTCTCTATTACTTTGTTATTCATTTTACTAAAAAAAAAAAAAAAAAACCTCATGGGTTGAATAGCTCTGACCCTAAACGCTAAAATATGGAAATAACTTTTACTGTACCTTCTATTCTCACTACAAAAAAAAAGTAACTTTGACTTGTTTCCAGTGGAAATGTCTAAAAGATTCTTAAATCAAGATACATTTATTTGAGAAGCAACATGACATAAGAAGTTTTGTTTTCTGAGAAACGTATTTAAATTAAGTGAGTTTATGATTAAAACAAGAACAAATATCTGCTAATGGACTCGGAAATCAGCTTAATTCAAAGGGAAAACAGGTTTTCACAGCCCAGATATTTGTTCTTGTTTTAAGCATAATCTCAGTTTTATTCAGTTCAGTTTCAAACTTCATATCTTCGTTTTACCTCTCAAGTAATTGTATCCTCCTGACTTAAGGATGTTTAAATATTTGAATTGGAAAACAAAACAAAAATACTGAGGAACATATATATTTTTTCAAAGTGCACTTACAACAATTATGCCATGACTTTATGAATTTAAGACCTTTATAAGACCCGAAGAAACCCTGTACTTAGTGTGAAGTAGTGCTGGGCAGTATGACCAAAAATTTATATCACGGTATTTTTCAAAATTATATCGTTTTCACGATACATGACGTTTTTTTTTTTTCATGCATGACCGGGTGTTAACCTCATTTTCTGCAGTATATTGACTTAGAATGCCCTATTTTACTGTCATGATGGTATTGCGGTATTTAAAAAATTCATATCATAACAAAAATAAACACCGGTATTCGGTATGAACCGGTATATACCGCCCAGCACTAGTGTGAAGAACATTTTAAAAACCTTTTTCACTATAAAGAACCTTTTGTCCAATGAACATATTCTTCATGGAACCACAGATATCAATAAAGAATCAATCTTTTTAAAGTGTGCAGGTTGTTGCTATAGATCTTTTTTACTATTTTGCTATTTTTTTTTT
>NW_015548217.1:3012898-3020615 GCF_001515605.1 Sinocyclocheilus anshuiensis | reverse complement strand
CGTGTTTTTTTGGGGGGGGGGGTTGAGTGGTTACTACAGCATTTCTAGATGGTTGCTAGCTGGTTCATGTTAAAACTGTCAGCTTAGGAAAATAATAACCTGGCATGTTTCAGTGCTGCAGAACGTGTGTGGCTCTAGAAATACTTTTAAAGGATGACATGTTTCTCAGTCCTTTCACTGACATTAATGCTCAAGCGTTGACTCTCTCTCACTGGCATGTCCCCATCTGACCACAGCGCTAGCAGGTGTGTGAGTCACCTCTAACTGCCCTGTGAAGATGGAGGTGGTGACAGTCTCTGGGCAGAACTTCGCTTTCGTTTTTTTTTTTACATTTTCGTAACATGTAATATAACACTGGTTTCAAACAAACCATCAATGTGTCAAATTCAGTTATTATTATCATGTTAACCAGGACCTAAATGAATCACTTCAGTGTCTGATGTCATTATGTCATGATTATCTAATCAGATTTCACTGGGGAAAAAACATTCATTACGTAGATGGAGGTGGTGACAGTCTCTGGGCAGAACTTCGCTTTCGTTTTTTTTTTTTACATTTTCGTAACATGTAATATAACACTGGTTTCAAACAAACCATCAATGTGTCAAATTCAGTTGTATTATTATCATGTTAACCAGGACCTAAATGAAATCACTTCAGTGTCTGATGTCATTATGTCATGATTATCTAATCAGATTTCACTGGGGAAAAAACATTCATTACGCAGGCCATGAGAATCCCGTTGAGGCTCAGTTTGGGCCTCTTGGTTCTCAGACTGTCAGAGCTTCATCGTTGACCCTGTCTTGTTCTGGGCTCTCTATAGCCACTAAGCTAATCCAGCAGGTGCTTTGTAGAGAGAGTCAATGCTTGAAGGTCTTGAAACTCTAGCTGGGAGGGTCAGTGTGTCTCAGTCCGGCTCTGAGGCCGCAGACACGCAGGAACGGCCGGAATACCTTGAGAATGACTGACACACAGCAGCTGAGTACAGTAGTCCGCACATCCAGTCCCTGCTGGCTTCAAACGCATAACAAACTGAAGGGTGCACAACAACTATGCAAAATATAATTGCATAATATTCTCATTTTAAATCAGTTTAGTATGGAAGCCTGTTTTAAAAGAAATAAAACAGTTATTATGACTTTATATCTCATTTCTATTGTGTATCTCGTAATATGACATTATCTCACCTTTTCGTCTATACTGAATATCCAATAACTGTGACTCTCATTATCAGCAGTATATCTCACAAAGTGACTTTATTTCTTATTTTAAACTTTATTTTTTATTTGCAAACAGATTTTCGTAGTGACGCCAGACACCGTAAAGAAAGAATCAATGAAAGGTACCATTATACAACAATAGCCTGATAATATGATAAGGTGAGTAAAACACAGCATAATTTTCATTTTGCGGTGAACTAACCCTTTAAAATGTCTAAAAACAAAAGCAACTAAACAAGACATAACACAAACCAAAACACAAATTCAAACAAAGTAAGTTGTTTAATTGTATTTAAGAGAGTGGTTGTATTTCATTGGTATTTTTCTTCTATTCACCAAAACACAAATTCAAACAAAGTAAGTTGTTTAATTGTATTTAAGAGAGTGGTTTATATTTTTTGGTTGTATTTCATTGGTATTTTTCTTCTATTTTGTTTCTTTTTTCTAGTTTTTAGGCCTAATAACATCTGGGAAAGGCACTACCAATGAAAACTACCCTTCGGGCTAATTGGTACATTTACATTCATGAATGTTTATTAATGTACACTGTCCCTTTTTGTGAAATAAATAAATAGAAAGTAAAACAAAACACCACAAAAACAACAAAAAACAAAAAAGACAACACAAACACAAAACACAAAATGACACCAAAACACCACAAGAACAGAAAATGAAAACAAAAACAAGAAAACAAAACAGCAGACAAAAGTCAACACACAAAAAAAAACAAGACAACAAAGTAAAACAAAACAACAAAAAATGAAAAACAAAAACAGAAAAGACATCAAAACAACAAACAAAACAGAAAATGACAAAACAACAAAACAAAAAGTAAAATTAAATACCACAATAAGAACAAAACAGAAAAACAAAACTACATAGAGATACAAGTAATGGCAGAACTTTAATTTTCAGATGAACTATCCCTTTAAGCAATGTATTGAAACATTTAAGCACAAGATGCTGTCTGCTTTCACCCCATCTAAAATCTAATTCAGCTGACTGAACATTTCATTTGCATGATAAAGCAGAATTTGCACATTAATCAAGCCCTCTTTTCATTTGTTCTGTTCCCACTCTGTAAAAAGCCCCTGACAACAGTGACACAGCCCACCTGACATGCATCTAATCAGTGTATTTACTCCGCAGCCCGTCATATCCAGTATCTCGCCTTAACTGCAACGCTGCGCATTAATCTACCACTAATGAAGCGCAAACTGTCAGCGTTGCTATTGACTGGAAGTGGGCTTGATTTATTCACCCAGAGCTGCCCTTGGGCATAATGACTCAGCACGGATCCTCAGAGTCGAAACGGGGTGACATGAGGATCCTTCTAGCACACTGAGAGCAAGGTCTCATGTGACCCAATCGCTGCAGCTGTTACAGACAGGCTAGGTGAAGAGGTTCAGCTGGAGTGAGTTAGTAGCGTTTTGAAGTGGCACAAGCAGGGTGGTCTAGGGCTACAGTGAAGAGGAGCCAAATCGGGACCAGTGTGTATGTGAGATATGTATGTATCTGTTGGGAGATATGACTCGCACGTATGGATTTTTTAATTGCCGATGCTGATACTGTTATTTAAGACAATTTTTTGTATCTCTCAATTGGGTTGGCCTATGCAGGATTTTCCATTTACAATTAATATTTTAATTAAAACACAACTGTAACCAAAAAATCTAAAACAAACTTATTTTATGCCATAGAAAAATAATAGCTAATTATAATAGGGGGAAAAGGGAAATAGTGATTTTTTTTTTTTACTGATAAGTTAAAGAATATTTTTTCTAACAAAGAAAGAAAAGGAAGAAAGGAAGAAATGGCAAAAGTGTAAAAAAAAATCAGTGCTGGGCACTGGGCAATGATTAAAATTTCGCAATTAATCTCATGATTATGCAGCATTGTTATGCAAAAATTCTATAATGAATTCAAAAGTAGTGTATTGTGCTCTTTTTTCATTTTTAAAGTACTGCTATATAAACAAAAGTGCAATAACATTTGGTTTGCAAACACTTTAAACAAATAAGGTGCTTTTTTACAGCAGTATTCCTTTTACATAGTAGCAGTTAAAATATTTCTTGTAAATCTCAACTTATAACATTAATCAAATTAAATATACAACCAAAGCTATTTGCCACTGCCAGGGCATTAATGTTTTTATAGAAAATATTTTATAGTTTGTTATAGAAAAACAAGTTATGCTCACAGTCCAGAGCTTCGATCATAACATAATAACACAGGCACCTTCCGAGCAGAGACCTGCACTATCGTGGGACCCAACGCAGCAGAGTGCAGCGCGGGACAACACTTGATGGGCAAGTGCGGGCAGGTAGAGACTCTTAGCCGTCCCTGGCTCGGTTGGAAGAGGTGGGCCAGAGCGCGGCTCACTTGGGCTTGGTAGTGTCGGAGCGCGGAGATTATGATACATGCAGCATGAATGCGTGAACATTTCTGAGCGGCAAAATTAATAGATCTGTAAAGCAATATATTGTGAGAGGGCCGTGTGCTACTGTGTCCAAAACGACTCAAAATAATAAACCACAAAGTTAACAAAACGATGCACTCCACTGTGCTGAGCGAGAGCGCTTCTCTGCTGTCTTCACGTGCTATCGGAAACTTCCTGTTTCCAGCATACTCACCGGACATGTCACCCATTGAGCATGTTTGGGATGCTCTGGATCGGCGTATACAACAGCGTGTTCCAGTTCCTGCCAATATCCAGCAACTTCGCACAGCCATTGAAGAGGAGTGGACCAACATTCCACAGGCCACAATCAACAACCTGATCAACTCAATGCGAAGGAGATGTGTTGCACTGCGTGAGGCAAATGGTGGTCACACCAGATACTGACTGGTTTTCGGATGTGATTTTAGTTGTTTTAGTTCAAATGTTTTAAAATGATGTTTATGTTCTTTTACTAACTGTTTTCACTAGTTGGCAAATGTATGCCAAATGTAACAATTTAGTAATTGTTAATTATAGCTGAAGAATAAGGGTGTTTGGTCTTATGTATGTCACTGGTGTTACATTGTGTCACTGGTGTTACTGTGTGTTTTTTTCTGTCACATTCTATAAAATGTGTCACATGTGACATGATAATAATTTTACATCTATTGAATTCTGCTACACTCAAGAGTTAAGATTTAAGGGATTGTATCATTACTTGTTTATAACTGTTTTTCTTATATTTTCATTGTTATAGCAAATACATGTTTGTGCAAATGAACTAACATCATTCAGTCACACTTTTAACAAACCTGATTAAAATAAATAAAACATAATCTCCTTATTTGTTGCATTATCATTATTTTTATGTAACTCCGACTACATGTGCTGAAAAAAAGAGAAATAATATTTCATAAAAACCTTTAAAATTGCCAAAGAAGTAAGGTAACACCAGTGACAAAAAAAGGGTACATGCGATATTTAAATAAATATACAAAAAATATAAAAAATCATTAAGCTGTCATTTATGTGTATTCATAAAGTCAAAAGGCAATCTAATAATGGGGTCTAAGTTTAAATGTTAAAAAAAGAAATAAATTTTAAGACATCTTGCCATACCAAAAGTGGACGTTTCTGTAGAATGACCCACATATATATTATAAAAATGAAAAAAATTGTATAGGACTTTTTTTCTTAATAAATAAAATAAATTCTGTATAAATAAATAAACAATCCAGAAGCAATAAATAAATAAATAATTAGAACACAAATATCAAACATAGGTATGTTATAAGAGCATTAAGGCTTCAATATACTTCAAGCTAAATTGAAGAACAAACTGGTGTGACGTCATTTCATCCAAATCCGGCCAAAACAACATTCATTTGGAGTAATTCTAATTAAAATCTAAACCAACATAGTTTTTTTCATGTTTAATACTGTAAAGCTGCTTGCTTTAAAGCAATCTATTGCATAAAGCACTATAAATAAACATTGTTTGACTTGACTGGAGTGCCAAATTGCAGAGTTGGTGCAAACATATCCACATCGCTATAATCAGATGCTTTCTTAACTGCTCTTTTCTCTCCACTCAAATGTTTGTTGTATTTATTTTGTTATTGAGAAAACACACGGCACATATTTACAAATTCATCTAAATGCAGTTCTAGGCAGTGTGGATGGCGTTGGAATGTTTGCTAACCGTTTTTTGAACCTCTTTCTACCCCTGAGCGAAGAACGAGTATATCAGGGCCTTTACTTTGCTTCTGCAGTGAAAGCTTACTAAACTAATGTGACATAGTTTGAAAGGTGAACTTGCCAATAAATCCCAGTTATTGTGTTTAAGCTAAAACCTCACAGTCGCCCCCAGTTTCACTGTGTTAAAAGCAGACTATACAGCAGCCATATTCCTGAGGGACGTATAAATAACTTCCTCGATGCATTAATCAAATGTGACACACATTCTGCCAAGAACAATCATGTGTTGAGGTTAGAGTCGTGCCAGCAACTCTTTGATAAGGTTTCCACAAGAACAAGCCACAATATGGAGAACTTCACAGGACTTATAATCGTTACTTTCCAAAAGAATGAAAATGAGAACATAAGAACTCTCAGACCTGAGAAATTTATTCAGGTCTGTTAAACTGTTCTTACCTAAACTGTTCTTAATAAAAACAGATTATGTTGATCCTTTTTTATTGTTTGGAAGAGTTTTTAAAAGCAGGACTGACCTGAAAACAAACCGCTTTTACTTTCTTCATCATGACAGGCCTTTCATCTAGGCAGAGAGCCATCCCAAATCTCGTCCTGATCTGAAGTCTTATATGACCCCCCGCCTCCCTCTCACTGGATGGATGTCTGGCCTTCTTCAGAACTGACTAAATATTTTGCGTCCATGCCAGTGTTGTCCTCTTTTCCAGACAATGCTGGCTTCGGCCAATCACACATCAATTAATTCTGTTTGGATAGCCTGAAACACAAATATCTTTGCTGATACAGATTTTCTTATGGTGAGAGAACCAATGTTACGTAAAGTAGTTCTGCATAAGGACCACGCCATTTATCAAGCACTCTACAGTGGAAAAATTATTCCTGCTATCCAGTATCCTACAAACAACCCAGCCTCAGAAAGCATGAAGAGAAGCGTACGCATGGAATATTGTTTTTTTTTCTGAGGAAAATCACTTATGGAAACATGACTGGAGCGATACGAGTTCCAGAGCTCGTGGCAGAGTTCCAGTTTTAGAGTTCTCTGCTGCCATAAACGTGACTGTTTATGGTTCAGTCTCATTCAGGAGATTCCAGCTGTCAAACATAACGATTCTGTCCGTGCGTTACGGAACCTATGGTATCCTATTTTGTCAGAACAGCAGGTGTTTGTTATGTTTGGTAGCAAATATTGGCTTTTGGTTTTGTTATTTACGTGAGTTTTTTAGTCTCTTGACCCCTGAGCACTTTACATAAAAAGGGTTAAAATGCTATTTTAAAGCCTTTTACAACAAATGGTCAATGGAGGTGCTTACCCTTCAGAACATGTTGGTCTTCGACTTCAGTAGATCAAACTAAATAATATATGAGCCATTTTATATTTTATTTATTTTATAATTTTTTGAAACCTTATTTTATCTAAACAGTTTACATTTTGTGATTTTGTAGTTCTTTTAACAAATAAGCCTTTATTAATAATATTAAAATATATATAAAAAAATTATAATATTAAAAAATGAAAACAAAATTACAACTCAAATGTTTAGCCATAAACCTGCTTCATTTGTGTATGACTGACATATGCATCACATTATGTTAATGTTAAATCTGATGTTAAAGATTTTGTCACAGACAAGAAGGTCAAGATACAGACATGTTATTTAAAACTAACTACTTTTCATGCTACTGTAATTTTATGATAGTCAATAGTTTAATCAAACATTTATAATATGTCTCAATGAAAAACATTAGATTTACGCTTTTAAAAAAGCCTTGGGAATGAGAATGTTAAAGTGCGATTTCAATTTTTCCTTTCTCTTTGGAGTGTTACAAGCTCTTGGTGCATAAAGAAGATCTGTAAAGTTGCAAAGACTAAAGTCTCAAATCCAAAGAGATATTCTTTATAAAAGTTAAGAGTCAGCCACGCCTACCTAAAACGACTCGTTCTAACACGCCCCCACATGTCTACATCACGATGTGGGAAGATGTGGACGAAGCGGAGTCCAGCCCGGGGTCGTCACATGTGGTTGCTGCAAGCCTTCCGGCCGCTTCTTCGTCAAATCCGCCGGCCTCCGCTCACTCTAGCCGCCATGTGTGACGCTGTGTTTCGTTGTGAAAGTGAAACTACTTTGTTTGAAGAATTTGCCACTGACGATTCAAACGTGAGTTTTGAGCAGTGTAGAGTAGCTCTTGTTGTTTGTGATTTCTCCGATCACAAATGCAGACGTGATTTTATGTTTACACGGCGCGATGCAACGCGTAAAAAGACAGTATAAGTCATTAAAATTCATAATTATGTCCCCACTGGATACAACAAATGCCTCGTTTATAATGGGTTTTAATGTTTTTG
>NW_015548217.1:2960138-3012493 GCF_001515605.1 Sinocyclocheilus anshuiensis | reverse complement strand
CATAAACACATTTCATTACACCAAATACACAAAATAATGTTCTTTTTAGCAACATCATATGACCCCTTTAAGATTTGTTACACCCATCTGATGCAAGCAATGAAAAATGGAATCTACAGTTAACCTCTTAACCTCTGATAAGGAATGCTGGGAATGGACCGTCCATCACTTCACCGCTGTTGCCATACTGAGAAACAAAGCCCATCATGCTAGAGCTGCTTACGTCTGACACCCATAAGACCCCAAAAATGCTTCATTATTGTCAGACACATACAGAGACAGTAAACGGCTCTGAGCAGCACCACTGAGTGACAATAGAGAGGCCAGTTCCCACAATTCAACTGAACCACAGGGGGACCCTAAATCTGTTCAGCAAACTGCACACTTAACAATGATTGCTGATAGTCTCCCTCACATTTAGAGCTCAGCGTGAACCTATTCAAATCTCAAGACTCAACTAAATGGAGATGACGTCTAAATTGAAAATCTTGCAGATTTGTTAACGGATTTTTACATTTCAATAGTGAACCTTCAACAATCCATGTCGCTTTCCTATTCAGCCTACGGTTAATAATAAACTCTGACTGACAGAAATAAGCAGACATTAGAAGTTACATTCTCCAACTAAATATGCATATCAAGCAGAAATGTCTAAAAAACCGTTAGGTTACTCACTGAACTCCTTGCAAATCCACCTCAGAACCTTCGATTGATCCCTGGGCCCCTAAAAACTAAGTCCACCGCAGCTTTTCTTGTGTAAGAGTCACATGCGAGATTTAGCGTGGATGTGGCCACTGGGCTGCTGTAAGCCTGGAGGCAGGTTCAGGCCGTTAAGGAGCATTCAATGACCCTGATGTCTTAGGAGGATTTGATGCTGTTCTGGCACACAGCAGAGAGAGGTGGGGCTCGAGCGCTTCATAATCTCCTGTTGAATTTCACATTGGGACGTCTCAACAAACCCCAGGATGCCCTCTCCGATCACTTATCTCAGTTCCCTGGCTTGTGCATTTGTGTGTTTGGCTGTGCGCTTGCAGCACGTGTACGCAAAGACTGTGCATGAGGCAAACACTAGAAGAGAGAGCCAGAGATCAGACACTATTTGTACTGTATGTTTATACTCCAGCTGAAAAGGCAGTGCAAAAGTCCATTTTAACCCTCGGGTTCTGCTGAGACTGACTTTCAAGGGATAGTTAACCCTAATATGACAATTCTGCTTTCAATTACAAAACCTTTTCCGATGACTTTCTAAATGTGTTTGCCTTGTAACATACTCTGCATTTTGTACTCCCTATATTCTTGCGCATTTCTGAACATTAGGCAAATGAAATGCCTTTTTTATCATTGATTATTTTTATTAGTTTTACAATTTTTGCCAACTATTATATATCTAATCCACAATCTAAGCAGCTGACCAGGTTTACATTTCAATGCAAATTGCATCCTGCATATAACTGTGAATATGACCAAAAAAGTCTTTAATTATTTAATATATTTTAAAGAACACTGGGAACCCAACAAAATTGGAGCTCAATCACTTGACAATGGTGAGTAAATGATGACAGAACTTTCATTTCTGGGCAAACTATCCCTTTGAGATTAATAATAAAAGTAATTTTGAAATTAACCTCTAATTTTCTCATTAAGTTCTATTAGCATGATCCTCTGACCTATTTAAAACCTTTTAGATATCATTACAGTTTTATGCCTCTGGTTGTCCACAAATTAGTCACGCACATGCACATGGACTGATATACAATGCATAAATCAAATTAAATAACTTTTAGGAGTGGATGGATACAGCCGGGATTGCAGAGACACCAAGTAGATGTGTGATTAATGTTATCAACTTGACATTTTGCTATAAGCCATTCTCGTAAGATTAGGAAAAGTCATGCCGCATCATCCTGATGCTTCAAACGTTAAGTATGCTTTTTGAGATATTAAAGGGGCCTCTGGGTAAAAACAGAAGGGTTAAGAGCAGCGAACATCTGAATTTCCTCCAGCACTATAAAGCTACAAGCACACAGTGACCGAGTGAAGCTGGAACTTATTAGGGAGAAATGAGGTTCTCTGCGGGATGCTGTTATCTCATCCTGTTTCTCATGATGTCACACTGAAACTTTCACTCCAAACCCTGTTCTGCAGCCTCACGACAGAAAGATCATGTTACTAACTTGAATTATAACAAAGCACAAGCAGAAGTACAATGCCTAAATACTAAACTCCAAACTAGACACTTAAAACAAAAGCACTCGTGTGATCATCCAAAATCCAAGGTATATTCAATATATATAATACTTACAAAAATTTGGAAATATTGCCGTTTTGAAATGTTTTTAATGAAGTCTCTTATGCTCACCAGTGCTGCATTTACGTGCTCAGCAAAAACACTAATATTGCGAAATAGTATTACAATTGCTTTTTTATTGCAATATATTATAAAATGTAATTTATATGTGATGCAAAGCATAATTACTCCAGTTTTCAGTGTCACATGATCCTTCAGAAATCATTCTAATAAGCTGATTTGCTGCTCACGAAACATTTCTTATTATTATGTCAAAGAGTTGTTCTACCTAATATTTATGCAAAAACCATGATATACTTCCATTCAAATGTTTGGGGTATGCGTGTGATTGTTTTTAATAGAAATTACTGGTATTATACTGCAAATATGCATTAAATTGATCAGAGTAAAAACTTATAATGATGTTACAAAAGTTTCCATTTCAAATAAATTCTTTCAAAGAATCCTGAAAAACCACAATAGTACAATAGCAGCACATGATAATAATAACATTGATAATAAGAGCCATTATTAAGCATCAATAATAATTGAGCAACAAATCAGCATATTAGAATGATTTCTGAAGGATCACGTGACACTGAAAACTGGAGTAATTATGCTTTGCATCACATATAAAATTACATTTTATAATATATTCAAATAGAAAACAGTTATTTTAAATTGTAATAATGCATAATAATGTACTGCATATTTGAGCAAATAAATGCAGCATTGGTAAAGCATAAGAGACTTCATCAAAAACATTTAAAAACCATTGTTTCCAAACTTTTGAAAAGTACAGTATATTTAAGGGAAAAAAAACCTCGAACAACTTACTGTTTCCAAAAATTCCCATTCGGGCCAGGTGATGCATCGTCAACCACGTTCCCTAATAATGAGTAGTGTCTTTTCATTCTTCCTCATAGAATACAGATGCCAAAGGAAGAGAGAAAGAGAGAGAGAGAGAGAGAGAGAGAGAGAGAGAGAGAGAGAGAGAGAGAGAGGGGGACATAGAGCGAGCTAGCAGTTTAAGTAAGACCGAGGGGACCATGTCTTGGTTCGTGTTCGATTCCCCTTATTTGGATATGAGGCAAATGGGCCGTGGTAATGGAGGTAATGAAACAAATACAATCTTACACAGGAGAAACGTCTTCAAGCAGACTATCCCGATGACAAACGACAACTGCACTGACTTCATATTTACATTCCTGTTTATTTGCTTGGCAGGCAACTCTTGCTGAAGTGATTTCTAATCCTGCTTTCATTCTTAAGGCATTTGTAGCATATAATCAGATCGTGCCTGTAAACGCATGAATGCAGATGCCAAACGAGAACACGTGAAACATAATGCACTTACACTTCGAGTAAGAGCAATCAAAAGCAGCCAAGTGTCACGGGCCAACACGAAATGATCAAATATATTCAAAAGCCATGCAAATTAGCAGCTGCCCACATAAATTCACTAGTGCTCTTACAACCAAGGATGTGAGACTGGACCGAAAAAGAAAGTAAAAAGGAATGAAAGGCAAGCAGTGTTTCAAGCTGTAATGACTCCAAGTGTTAGACAAAAATATAGGTTGAAATAAAATTGATTTGTTTATGAAAATTACAGTTATATAATACATTATTTGCAGTGCGTTCTGATTGCTTTTCAGTTGGTCAAGCTAATCTAAATGCTGTAAACAAGTCATTCTCTATTATTTGCTTTGTCACAAATGCTTTTATTAGCAGCATTAAACCAATTAGAGTTTGAGCAATGACAGAAATGGACAAAAATTATTTAACTTTTTATCATTTTATTACACTATATATCATATTATAATTTATTTTTTTTTACAATTATTTCATTATATTTTAAATTCAACCTGGATATATTTATATTAATATTTAACTTTTAAACAATATTTACCTTTTCAAATAAACAATGGGCGCACTAGTCACATGACAACATTATCTTATCTTTTATGTACCTGCACATTTTCTGCCGCTCAACCCTTCATTCGACAGACTACAACTCTTGTTTGTGTAATTATCTAATTAGGCTGTGCCACGGCAGAACCTGTGCGTTTCATTGCGGCGTGATCCCTGTCATTAACGAACGCTGCCTGCCGTTGCCATATCAACCTTATAAGCAGAGACCTCAAGTGAATCTCCCTGCAAGACAGCGGGGGTTACAAACACAATGTGAGCAAAAAATAAAGGGAGATACTGTAACCTTACATTTTAGCTGAATCCATGCCATTAATGCAGATGCTCCTGTTGAATTTTAAAGAAAGAATCGGCCTACATGACCTCTAAAATTATGTTCTTAATGACCGTCTGATTAGGTAACATGGCAAAAGGACGTCAAGTAGCACTCTGAACTCCTTCAGGGGGACAAGGATTAAATGAATGGCAAACTAGCAATCATGATTTCCTGAGCGTTTGGTGAGTAAGTGACAAGAGTTCATTTCACAAGCGGTAGCTGTCTCACAATACATGAACAAAGCAGAAAGACCTAGAATATTCTCTCTAGGTTCAGAGCACTGCCAGTTAATGGAGTTGTAGAACACTGCCTCCAAGTGGCACAGCTCATGGAGATCATTGATCTGTTACCTATAGTTTAGATCCAGCAGATCCAGACACAGTGGACTGAATTAATGTGATGATTCTAGTGATTCATTATTTCCAATGCAACAAAAAATTAAGTTATTTAATGGCTACGTTGGAGCAGCTATTGAAGGAGTGTTCAGCATACATGTGAACTTCTTCAGTACTGTACAGAAAACATCCCAGAATTCACCTGAAATCAAGTTATCATATTAGCACTTTCACTTCCATCTTCCTAAAGTCAGTGGGGTGTTTGAATGGGTTTTTGGTTAACAAGGTCTGTGTTTAAGCTATTTAAAAATAATGAAGCATTATTTCAATTATTTTTAAAAGTCATCACACATGCGAACTCATCTACTCACTAGTTGCTTTCACAGCTTCATTGTTCATAATTATACTCTTGCAAACTTAAACTTGGTTATAGGACAGAAAGAGAGTTGTCAGAAACTTAATGGTGAGGATATTGAAGTCATGCGACTGTGGTTTGGTTCGTTTAAACTTTAAAGCCAATGTTTAGCCTTTTACTTCTGTCAACAGCATTTAGGCTTCAATGTTCATAAATGTCGTGTTCATTTGTGAAGGTCATCATGATGAACAAAACTTGTAAGAATCATAAACTTTTGTTGGTCACAGAGCTTATGTTTTGCAATAATCAAAAACAAAAAAAACCTATTGGGTTTTTGACGAGGGAACCAGGGTGATGAAACCCTCCGGATTGGCCTACAAAAATACACCATCACTACAGCACTCTATTACTGAAAAATGTAGAAATAATAAAGAATGAGGACATGTTTCCAGACTGTTTACTTGTAGTAAATGAATGGTATGGAGAACATGCAACGTACAGACATTCATTAGCGGAAATGTGCATCACAATTGCGTGTTGACATTGGATGAGGTGTGTGACTGTTCTGTGTCAATTGTACATGACAGCAATGCTGAGAAACAACACTGGTGTGACTTTCTACCGGATACATCAGAGTACAAAGATTAGATGTTGCAACATTTTTTTTTTCCCCAAATACTACACATAAATGAGTTTTTTTAGGAATCATGTTATCACAGGTCCACACTAGGGGGCAGAAATCAGCAACCACATCATAAAGGTTCAGTCAGATGAATGCTAAGATCAGAGGTTGACAGTAATAAAAGTTATGAACACAGAACAATACAGTATTTATAGAAAAATAAAAAAACACTACCTGGGCCTAAATAAGTACTCAGATTTAAGCCAAAAAAATTATTATAAAAAAAGAATATAACGAAAAATACCAAAAAATAATATTTTGTATATAGGATTTTTTTTTCATGACAATTAAACAAATTTTCACCAAGAAATTACCACTCAACATTTTATCTTGGCGTTTATATTCTCAATACTGTAAAACAATAATTTTACTACATTACACTGGATACATTACAATAACATATTACATTTTATATAAAATTCTATATATTTTTAATATATCATTTACATTGAATTAATTAAAATATATAATATAAATGATTACTTATATGTACAATTATATTTAAATAATATATAATTATGTATACAGTACATTATACTTTTTTCACCGTACAGATCTGACGATGATGATAACTTGTTTTTTTTATGATGTAAACATTCCAATTCTTAATGGAAAATATAATTTTATGCAATATTTTACTGCTGTGGAAATATACTACATACAATATATACCAAGTCAGTTTACAAAGACAGAATGAGATGAAATACTGGCTCACAAACAGTAAGGTTTGGTGAAAGAGAATGTACTCTCCCTGCAGTGGAAAGCATGCGCCTTTGGCCTTTCTGGGTGTTTGTTTTTCATGACACACACACAGTTCACCGCTGGGATTGCTTACCCTCCTGAGAACATGACAACAAACATGTTCAACTTGATTTCCATCTATTTTCCCAGCCTGCTGGAGGATAGGGCTGTCAAAATGGCTGAAAAACTAAACTCGAATTTTGTACTTAAATATTACCAAACTTCGAATTATATTCTAACTTAAAATGCATAATTTCTGTTAGGGTGAAAAAACGCTTTTGGCTTCTCTCCTGAGGTCACAAGAGGGCGCATCGAGCAAAATATTACTAATGCACATTTATTCAAAGCATAAGATACAAAGACTATCTGTGAAAATGTTTATAACCCAATTATAATTAATTAAGTTGCTTAAACAACTATAAACAAAACAGCATCATGTATGTATTCATAGTTTAATACAAAGGGCCAATCGCACGGAGTACATTTTTCATTTAAAAACATGAGTTGCAGTGGGATGGGGAAAAATCCCCCGCCATAAAGTCTCCAGATATGTTTTTTCAAAGTTAAACTTGCATTAATTTTACATGGCTTTCTAAACATGCAGTTCTTTTGTGCGAGACGCGAGTGCAACGGTGATAGGTGTCCCTCTAGAAAATGCGCGAAACATGCGTTCTGTGTGAACGGCTTGGTTTCAGTTTTGATGTAAACTAGATCCGCATTGATGTTCTCTTTTCCCCCAATATTTGTAATTAACAATGCAGCAGCGCCGCATCTAGTGGCTTCAACTGGATAGGCTAACAAAAACATTATAATGCAATGACACTTACATCGTCATCGCATCTCGTGTGCCACTGATAAGGCTGCCTCCTTAACGCACACCTAAAATTGTAGATGTAGATTTTTCTTTTAAATTAGATGAATTTTTGAAATTCGAAAAATAATTTGACAGCCCCACTGGAGGAATTCATGAATCCAAGACATCCACTATTACACACAATATATTGGTTCTGCTATAATCTATTATGTATCATTTGACAGTGTTTGACACATTCATCTGACCTTTGAGAAAAGAAAAAAAAACATGGAAAAACGGATCAGACAGCACGTAGCACGACAAAAGCTAGAAAAGACACACTATTGTCTTTCAGTGGAGCAACAGTCTGTATCAGCAGCCTAAAATCAGAGCTGTTGGTCCAGCTGGGACTGAAAGCAGCCTGCCATGCACATTCCTGGCAGACAACAGCAAACCACACCTTCCCAGAGTAACACCCTCAACTGCCGGCAAACCTCTGAGGACAATACAAACAACAGGTTAAGACAAAACACTCAGGAGGACAGGATGGGATAACCACCATCAATCAAGATTAGAGCATTTCAGTCTGAACACCATCAATAGGAAAACTTGTTTACTTGCAGTTTAGAGTGAATTAGCTGTGCCGTAAGATGAGTCACTCATTTGCCTTCAGATATTTCAATGAAATCCAAGTTACTCGATTTAATAATTAGAACATTATCTCAATGTTTTTGCTGGTATAAGGATGTCACTGAATATGTTGCCTTGCATTTGACCTAAGAGTTAGGTATATATATCAAGCTTGTTTGCTTTCCCTTGCATTTGTGTATGTATATGACCATATTTAAGAAGTATTTTCAAATACTTCACGACACGGCGACGGCGGCAACAACAATACTACAGCGAGAATAAAAGTTACGCCTTCTTTCTTTGCGTGAACATTTGGGCGGCGTTATGCAAATCTTCCCACATCGTGACGTAGACGTGGGGGCGTGTTAGAACGAGCCGTTTTAGGAGGGCGTAGTTGACTCTTAACTTTTATAAAGAATATATCTTTGGATTTGAGACTTTAATCTTTGCAACTTTACAGATCTTCTTTATGCAGCAAGAGCTTATAACACTTCAAAGAGAAAGGACAAATTTAAAATCGCATCATATGACCCCTTTAATATAGAGATTAAGAAAGAAATTAATGAAGCTGCCACTATCCACTAACAAAACTTATGTTGTCAACAACTAAAAATGGAAATGATTCATTGAGGCAACAGAAACAAAATTGAAAATGATTTTAAGTTATGTTGACTTCTGCAGCTTTTCAGCTACACATTTGTACAGACAGTATAATTCAGACCATGGCCAGGTGTGTTTTGTACCCAGAATCCCTTCCACTTCTACAAGAGCTAATCAAACATTGAGTTTGAGCAAAGCCCACCAACAAGATATTTCTGAGAGCTCTTCTCATAAGCACCTGCTTCCCTGTTGACTGTTCTGTCCATTTCTGTTTCAACAGACTAGAGCTATTTAGCAAAGTCATTTGATTTAGGAACTTTAGTCTATCAAATACAAAACCGCTTTGAACTCCTGGTTGCTTCACTGACACAGTTCAAGGTTCAAAGTAGTGATACATCATACATCTGCCTAACAAATTATCCATAATAAGGCTGATTATCCGCATTGGCTGATAACGGTTCTACAACTGAGCGATTGAGGTTCCTAAGAATTTTGAGTAAATATTGACCTGTATTAAATAGTGCAGTTGATATGAACTTGCAGCTTTGATATGGTCGCTGTGTGTGAAGTCCATGAGACCGTATAGTGTCAAATTTGTCAATTTAGGTTTCAGAAGAGTGTTCACGAACACCCGCTTTGCAGCCCTTGATTTTATGAGAATGAAGTGTAGAAGAAACTCCTCTAAATGGCTCATTGTGTGTCCTGAGTTCTCAGAAACACAAGGCACTTTGTGTGCGGTATCATGGCCACCGTGCCCCTCCCCCTAGCCTCGTCCTGTGTTTTGTTTGGCGTGTAGATGGCCGCTCTGCTCACTGACATCAGTGTGCTAGTGAGAGTTAGACAGGTCTTATCACTACCTGCCAGTCTCTCCAAGGTCTGAGTCAGGATATGATGTGGTTTGGGCTGTGAATTGCGAGACTCTCTAGGTGGTTTCTGTCTATGAGAGAAATAACTATGAGGCTGGTTTGCTTTGCCAAGAATGAGAGGAATGAGTCGAGGTGTATCATTTTGTCACTTGTTTGTTAACCATATCATCGTGGGTTTTTTTATATCTGGGGGGAAAAAGTAGCAACACTTACTACATGATGACAGCTCCATTGTTTTGATTCATAGAGGCCTTTTACCAGCAATAAGCTATTTTTTTCCAATGGCATATCCGTCCAACATGACCGAATGCTGTTTTTTTTTTCTTTTATGACACTGTAATGCAAATGCAGCTTTACAGCTAAGCAAGCAGAGCGAGGCAATAAGTAAATGTGCTCTCATAAATTGTAATTTCACAGCCTTGTGTAACATAAGCACTGGGAAGTCTGATTTTAGTGTCCTTGTAGACAAACGAACTGGTTAAAGATTATCAAGAGAAGATCATTCAGATTAGAAACTTACAATTTTCTGTAAAGCTGCTTCGCAACGATTTGTATTGTGAAAAGCGCTATACTTTAATTGAATTGCATAATTATAATAATAATAAATAAAAGATCTCTGGCCCTGCTGTTCATTCCATCAGGTGCTAATCAGCCAATCACAAGGCAGTGTTTATCTTCCTGTGGCGGGGCAGGCAACCCCGATGTGGCGCATTTCCTTTAATACCACAGAGGGCTGTAGTAAATTCCATTTTCAACATATTCTCTCGTTTCACACCAACCCAAACATCATTTTTAATGAATAGTTCATGCAAAGTGAAAATCTGTTTTTATTTTCTGGTCATTCTAAACCCGTACGACTTTCTTTCTTTTGTAGGGGCCATTTAAACATTCATATGAAAAACAAGCACAAGCCATGTATAATCTCATGGCTGTCGTATAAACCACAAACAACACTGTGGTTACTGTCCCCTACTTGCAATCTCATAAGCTTGTCTGACTCCTCTGTGGTGTCCATCGAGAGAAGGGGTCAAGGCCAGGGGAGGTCAGAGTTTCAACTCTGCACTTCCTCCCTACTGCTGCTATAATCACAAACGGAGACGATTAGCAGATGCCTCTTGGATGCCATGTAAAGGCCTGCCTTAAAAACACACTCCTGAGTGGGAAGCTCTTTGCTCAAGTGTCAACATTTGAGGCCGTGCGCAAACACCAGTAAAAGCTTAAGAACACATTAAAAGAACAAGCTCAGCTTAATTAGAAGGAGCAGTCTGTCATTTCTTTTAAAGTCCAGATGGACAGGCAAATATCACATGGGAAACTTTCTGAATTACATGCTCGCCGCTTGACCCCAGCAGTCTCACATCTGAAGATGAAGAGTTGCAGGTTTTTTAAAACTTTGAGTCCTGGCTTTGTAAGTGGTCATAATTACATGTTCATTGTGGCGGTACAATTTGTTTGTATGTATTTTGTGTACTGTTCATAAAGAAGCGCTATAAAGCTTTCCAATGAAATACTGCTCCTTTAACCCATTTATGAGGTGACAGGCTTGCGCAACAAAAGTATATTTCCCGTCATTCTCTGTGGCAGCCAGAGAATGGGAAAATCTGCAGATAAAGCAATTACAAACCTAACATCAAGAAATTTAAAAAAAAAACTGAAAGAAATATGCAATTGCGCAAACAAGCCCTCATTTCATCCCTCAAAATTACTATAGTGTGTATATATCTATATATAGCTGACATGTAAAAAATGACTTACACCAGAATACAAAACACAAAGTTCCAAAGTACTTCAAATGCCAATTCATATTCAAATCTGGACAATAAAATAACATCACTAACACTAAAGACAGTGTTATTAAAAGAGTGGCCTAATAAAGCAATCCATAAATTATGGCGTAATGAAACCACAGGACGTGCTTCATGTCACCACCAGCATAAGTCCTCAGGGATGTGTATGCGCTTTCCATATTAGACTTCAGTTCTCTAGAGAATCCTGATGCAATATTATTGAACCACCAAAAGAGAATCAGGCTGGCTTTCTCTATCCACTTTTCCTCTTTTTAACCCTTCCTTTTTTCTAATATCAGACAATGCTGGGCCACTCTCCACCGTGGTTCAGTCTAAAACCACATTGCCGTTGAGACTGATATTGTGGGTCCAAAGCAATACACCGATAACAGATCAGTGGAACACAAAACGGTTTGGTTTCTGGAGTAGCAATGACTACAGCACACGTGGGTCCAAAGCAATACACCGATAACAGATCAGTGGAACACAAAATGGTTTGGTTTCTGGAGTAGCAATGACTACAGCACACGTATTTCTACATGCTTAGACTCAGTGAACTCATTTTGCACCTATAAGAAATGAATAAAAAGGTGAAGGAGGCAGGGGTTTAGTGCCTCAAAGGGGCAATAAAGTCTTAATGTCTTAAGCTAGTGTATAGCGAGAACCGCTGCACGCTCTGAAACAGAGGGTTCCACTGTCCCAGCCAGCGGGAGAAACCAGACAGCACTGGAACGGCCCTTAACACAACAAGCAGTGCTTTTTACAAGTCTACTAGTAAAACGTCTGCCTAAGCGCAGGCATAATATGCTGCATAATAGATCTGAAGTTCTGCTTAAACAGACAGCAGTCGCCCACTAAATCATCTGTCAGAAAAACCTCAAGCTGAAATGTTTCTGTATCTTGCACCAACTTGAGCTTTGTGAGCTCCAGGATAAGGAATTTCCTTGGAAAGAAAGATCTCCTCCTATTTTGCCCGTAATTCATCAAATTACGGGCAAAATTAAGTGCTGGCCGGTGTCCATTTGTTAAATAGACTGGAACCATTTCAATTACCACGAAAAATGACAGAATTGCCATGAAAAAATGCTTCACTGCGGTTTACTCTTGCAATTTGGTATTGCAGCACTGCTAATATCATTACCCTGTACAATAAATTGGTTGTGCTATTTCTCATTTGTAATTTACTGTGGATAAAAGCATCCGCTAAATGAGTAAAAAATAAATGACACATTGTATTAAATATTTCATGGTCTAGTTGAATTCACTGAAAATAAAAATTGGAAAAGAAGTCTGAAATGTACAACAGCAAACAAGTTATATAATATAGAAACCAAGGAATATGAACAAAAGGCTGACAGATAATAAAGACGTCTGGGATGTTCCACATCATGTCAAAAATCAACAGTAATTTCCTGTTTTCCATTAGCAGAAACTAGGTTAGGCTTAGTTAACAAATGGCAAGTTTCAATAAAATGTAGTAATGGAATAAACTAATTTCAAAATAATGTAAGTTTTACATTTAAACCCATGAACATGCAGATCCTGTTGTAGCCTTTAAAACCTCTGTTCCATGATTATCCCACACTGATAACAATTATTCTGCGGTGAAGTAAATACTATGGAAAAACAAATGTAATTTCTACATTAAATAATTTAGTTCAGGGGGAAAAAAAAAAAAAAAAGAGTACATTCTATATCATTACTCAATTCAAGCTTGTAGAAATTAAAGTTTGAAGGTTTAGTAACTTGCTGTTTTGCGACATCTGGGGTTCAATATATTCTGTAGACATATCTTAGAAAGTGTAACTAGCTGTCTACTACCTAGTTTACTTAGATGTTTCTAAGTGAAAAAAATGCTTTAATAGCATGGCTTTTTCAGTGCGACACTGTTATAGAGTAAAGTTTAGTACAAAAAAGATTTAGTAAAATGAACTTGAGTATTGCAGAGTAAACTTCAAATTATTAAGTAGAAATTGCTCAAACTATCACTGGCCAAGTTAAATTTACTTATTCTCTTTGTTAATTTTACATTAAACTTAGTTAAGTAGATCTGACTTAATTTCATTCTTAAATTTAAGTTTGTTTCTTTCAGTACATGTCTCATATCAGAAATGATAGATGTAGGTAATTTATAAAACAATGGCAGGATTTGAAATGCATTTTTTTAAGGATTTGTTTGAAGGGCAGCTGTAATGCTTTATGTGGTATTGCAGCAAAAACCACCTAGAACACTTCAATAGCACATAATTAGAGTGTTCTGGGTAGTGTCTAGGGCATTGAGTGTTCATGTTGTTTGCTAGATGGCTGCATAGATATGCACCTAGCAAACAACCCAAACACTTTACAAGTGTCCCTTCTTGAGTCTAGGGTACTTTTTTATTCGGTTAAGTCAGCCAGGAAAAAACACAAGCCTCATCACTTGGTAATAGCAATATCATAACTCTCCTCAACAAGCCACATGATTTGAGGTATTATTCATGCCTGTAGCACAAATGGTTTAATAGTTAGGGGTTTTGAACATGCAGAAAGATTGCAGAACTATACATACAGTATGAGCAATTGCAATAGCAAGAACCACTAATTATGCACCCAAGAATCAAGCTAAGAATGCAGGGTTAATTCTTATTTCAAAACATGAGATACAACACAAACATTCAGTGCAGGAACTGTGGCACCAACTGTGAGAGAAGCACATTCATAGAGCTTTAACGTAACACCTGAATAACCAGCAGTTCATAAAGGAAGCATTCATACCGTGAGAAGAGAAATTGACCTTACCTCGGCAAACCTGACCCCTGGGTATGTGAGAAGGGCCCTGGAAACCTGCAGCTGGATGGCCTGAAGAGCTCTGCTGTATCCTCTCGCCTCATCACCAAGGTGGCATGTTTTCCCACAAACAGACTCCCAGACCCTGTCAGAGATGCAGCCGGTGGGTAGAGTCCTCACTATAGCTCTGGTGCCGGTGCACACTGTCTTTTTGATCTTCTGGTTGTTCTTGAGGTACCTCCTGACCAGGACAGTAGAGCGCTCTTTCTTGTTATGCACAAACTCGCTATCGGACACAGAGCCCTCGCTGTCACTACAGTCAGGTACAGACAACCTGAATGGCGTGGACCTCTTAAGGCATCTGCCCTGAGAGCACATGGGTTTGCTTTTCCTGTTGAGCCTTTCCAAACTAGAGAAGCCATTTTTATGGCACACGGCACATACAAAGTCCGTTCTGTCACGCATTTTGTTATTCACGGCAGTGCCGCAGCCATTGGTGCATTGAGGCCCTTGTGGTGAGGATACAGGCACACTGTTTCGCCTCAAATCCAGCCCGCAGAACGGCAGGCTCTCCATGTTTTGGCCGATTACGAGTTCCATCTGGCACAGTTCGTCATCCGAGCCACTCAATGTTGGCCGCTCTCCAGCAAGGCAAGTAACATCAGAAGAAAACCCTTCTGCTTTCATCTGCTGGGGCACCGTTCCCCAGCTTCTAGGAGGAAAGCTATTCTCCGGGCAGCCTTCTTCGCTTTCCACTGGATCGCAAAACCCACACATCTGGCACACGTACAACCCTTCCTCCCCGTGCCTTGCAGCCCCACAGCTGCAGCTTTTGGACCTGTAAGTCTCGTCTAAGCAATCCAAACTTCTAGACCTAGTATCCAAAGACTTCCGCATTCTGCACTTTGTGCATGGTGAGTCCCCCTCTGAAGTCTCGAATGAAAACCGAGGGGATTCGTTCTCAGGCAAGCCGTAGTTCACGGATATGAGAGCATCTCCATTATTCGCCGAAGTCTCCTTACCGAGGCTCTTCACTCCCAGCACAGCGGAGGCCCTGTCGGAGGCCATGGAGCTCATGAAGTCAATATGCACCTGTTTCGCCACACGAACCCTCATATCACTAGGCACCTGTTGACAGATCCTCCTTGCTCAACTTACACCGAGGACAAGCTTCTGGCAAACTACTC
The DNA here is from genome assembly GCF_001515605.1 of Sinocyclocheilus anshuiensis. NCBI lineage: Eukaryota > Metazoa > Chordata > Actinopteri > Cypriniformes > Cyprinidae > Sinocyclocheilus > Sinocyclocheilus anshuiensis. Next base: position 2,997,219 of record NW_015548217.1, on the reverse strand, counting down.
CTAAGATGATGGCCTTGGGATCAGAGAACGGGTCTGTCTAAAGTGGAAGCTTCAGGATGACTGCCATAGAAAGTGACGGCTGCGTCTTCTCAGTTTTTTCACCCCTCCCAAATTTACCCTCTTCTCCCAAGACCTCAGGGCCTCAGAACTCTAGACGAGAGAGGAAGCAACAAAAAAATAAATAAACAATTTCAATAAACAACATCTCTTGCCACGCAGTATTTTAAGTGACCTGAAAATGTTTTCAGAATGAATGAAGAAATATGACAATGCAAGAGCAAGAACATAAACATACTGTAACTCAACACACTGGTTTTACTTGGCCTGGGCAAGGCTAGAAAATTTCTCAATCCTTATCAGAGCCAAGCTGTTTTGTGTCTTACTAGGTGCTATCTGGGAAAGTTGTTAAAACTGCACTTCACCCACAACCGAATGTTTAAAACACTGAAGAAATATTTCAAGGACAGGATGTACATTTTGACAGCACGAAATGAACATTCACATCCACTCAATAATATCTCCCTCTCAGGAAATCACACAGCTGTCCAAAATCTCACAGCCCCCCCAGTCCTATACAAAACGCACGGGTCTCTGGAATGTAAAGCCTCGCTTAGAGGGGGTCGGACGAATGAGATTAAAGGGGGGCATTCGCTGAATTGATTCAGGGTGAATTCAGCCAGTCAGTCTTCAAACATGGCTCAGTTCCCACACCCACACAGTCAACAATAAATCACTGCGCTAGCACAGTGAGGAGTTCTTCTTTCATAACTCAGCACTTGAGTGATTGTAATCAGACATGGGCTTGGTGAAAGGGAAGAGTGTCAAAGACACTATAACAATGCTAATATTGTGTAGGGACAATGTATTTCTCAGGCTGAATAAAACAATCAACGCTGACTTTCTACAAACACTACATTTTTATATTTTCTTAAAAAAAAGTGGTGGTGGAAAAAAAGTGGTGCAAAACTGAGCAACTATTACATTGGCCACTGCTTAAAATAAGGGATGTGATTGGTGGATCCAAGGGTATTGCTAAGGTGTTTTAAAGGAACACTCCACTATTTTTGAAAATAGGCTCATTTTCCAACTCCCCTAGAGTTAAACAGTTGAGTTTTACCGTTTTCGAATCCATAAAGCCGATCTCCGGGTCTGGCGTAGCACTTTTAGCTGTAGCTTAGCATAGATCATTGAATCTGATTAGACCGTTAGCATCTCGCTCAAAAATGACCAAAGAGTTTCTATATTTTTCCTATTTAAAACTTTATTCTTCTGTAGTTACATCGTGTACTAAGACCGACAGAAAATGAAAAGTTGCGATTTTCTAGACCGATATGGCTAGGAACTATACTCTCATTCCGGCGTAATAATCAAGGAACTTTGCTGCCGTACCATGATCAGCTGAATGGATTCGAAAGCGGTAATACTCAACTGTTTAACTCTAGGGGAGTTGGAAAATGAGCCTATTTTCAAAAATAGTGGAGTGTTCCTTTAAGCGGTTATTAGATCAAATGTTCTGGGTGGTTGCTAGGGTGTTGCTAGAATGTTCTGGCTCTGGCACCTCCTTCGAAACAAGCTTATAGGATTTCTGTTCCTGTTTTATCATCTGCCGGGGAACTCGTACGCTAAATCACTTAGAAAAGTAATAGCACACTCTCCGCAAGAAGATTCATGATTTGTGGTGTCATTCATGTCCATAGATTTATACACCTAAAATTAGGGAACAGTTCACCTAAATAGAAAATTCGGTCATTATTTACTCATGAGACATGCAAGTGGCATTTGCCAATAAACAGTCGTCATCAAACCATTTTTAAATCTGAAAGCAAATGCATTTTCATTAGAGCTGCACGAGTAATTGTTAAAAGATCACAATCTCGATTCAAACAACCACGTGATCTAATTTCTGGCAACGATTCACCTGTGTCTATTAAACCTTTGAAAAAATCATACTGGAACATTCGAATCAGCGTTCGCGCTGCCGGTGACAAAGAGAGCAGACAGTTACCATGTTTAAGTAAGAAACAGCTTCACAAACAGTCTTTTCAACTACACAGTATTATTTCTGTCTTACAGTCATTCATATTTTCACAGAAATACTGGGATAAAAGTTTATAGTTCGGATATAAACATTGATGTCTATGGTATCAAAATAGAGCAAGTCGTCTTTTGAAAGTAACTGGCGCTTCAAATAACGTTTGTGTCGATCGATTGCATCGTGTAAATATTTATATATATATTAAAATGTTTAATAATTCAAATTAAATGGTTAGTTCACCCAAAAATCACTCACCCTTATGTCGTTTCAAACCCGAATCTTCGGAACACAAATTAAGATATTTTTGATGAAATCTGAAAGCTCTCTGACCCTGCATAGACAGCAAGCAAATGAAATTGCGTACTCCCCAAAATGGCGGAAGAGGGTAACTCGGGGAGAAGAACTGTTGAATAAAGTGTGTTTTTTTCTTTTCTTTGAGCACAAAAAAGTATTCTCGTAGCTTCACAAAATTGAAGTTGAGCCACTGATGTCACATGGACTGTTTTACTGATGTTCTTGCTATGTTTCTGGACCTGGGAACATTACAGTTGCGTTGCTGTCTATGGGACGGCCAGAGCTCTCAGATTTCATCAAAAATATCTTAATTTGTGTTCCGAAGATGAACGAAAGTCTTACGGGTTTGGAACGACATAAGGGTGAATAATTAATGACATAATTTTCATTTTGGGGTAAACTTACCTTTAATTTAACACTTTTAAATAGACTGCAGCAATTAATATTTTGTCATACATTATTTTGTTTAGTTCAGAATCGTGGGAGAATCCTGATTCTCAATTTATCCAGAATTGTGCAGCTCTAATTTTCATAGCTTTAGCCGAAATAAATAATATGTGTGAATAATGTTATCCCTTTCTTTTGTTTTCCATTCAGAACTATCGTCTGATTTGGAATGAGTTAAACAATACCTGTGTTTGGGACAGAAGATGAGTACTGCTATTGTATCAGAAGCCACTTAACATGTTTTGTCTTTATCTGCACCCAGAATACATTCTCCAACATTACTAAAGCACCTAACATATGCATTCCTGCCTGCTGTGGAATGAGATCACATAACAGATAAACCAGACACACCCTTGTCTCTATGAATATATGTCATATATTCACATGACTTCATGAGGTAGCCTGACTATGAAGTGATGGAAAAAAATGTTGTTTTTTTTATTTCACATTCTGGCCAGTTGTTAAGCGGCTGATGGGTGTTCGGGTTGCATACTGGTCAAAAAGGGGTTTAATACGTAACGGTGATAGTGATGCTTCTCTTAGCAAACACAACTAATTATAGTTCTTCTAAAAATTGTTAAAGCCTAGAAGTACTGCAAGCCTTTATTTGTATATGTTACATTATGAGGATTGCATCCAATCTGTCATGGTCATTTCCTGTTATCCTTATTGATGTCATGGTCATGTGCCAACGACTGACGTATCTGATTATGTCAGCCTGCCTGCAGTGGGTGTTACATGCATTTGTGCCCTAAATACCTGAACTTGTCAAAGACACCTCTTACTTATCTAAACTATGAACTGTAGCAATAAAGAGGCAGCATATCGTGCCTCCAGAAAGGAGGGTGGGGATGAATGTCTGTTGAGGCATGAGGCCATTGTAATGTTTGGAAATTACGGGAATTCCCACCTCCCCAAATCCACCTCCGCACCCCCTCCTTTCTCCCCTTCTTTTCTGAAGCCAGCACAAACAAATTATCTGTGCTAGCTTGATTCTGTTCCCGTGCAACAGGCAGCTACTGGAGCAAAGCCTCATCCAGACTTGGAACAGTTCATCTCAATAAAACAAAGTTTATGTGCGGGACGGGTAAGCAATGCCATCAACGACAACATACATGCAGGATCAATTCAGATTAAGGTAATCTAAGCTAACAGCCAACATAAATGGAACTAAGTTAATTGTTGTTGATCTCTGACTGACCAATGTTACTGCAGTTAAGGCTGGAACAAAGTCGGCAAGTGTACAAAGGCAAGTTTACAAAGTTGGCAAGTGTATGACACCTAATGTTTTGAAATCGGTTCATATTTTAAAACATTAGGCATCATACATTTGGCGACTTTGTGAATGGTTACGGAGAAAAACTGGGCATTGTACACTATAGACTGAGGATCACACACTACCAGACTTCCAAGTCATTCTGAACACAAACAAACTCACACGGAGCATGTGCCTCGCTAATAGGAAATGCATGACAACATATGTATGTGTTCTAAAATTGGCTCAAAATATCAAACATAGTTGATATCAATGACTAAACGAATTCATAATCTGAAGCTAAAAAAATCTGATCCATCATACAGGATATAATTTTATGTGAAATCGGTCAACTCTGACTTCCAAAAATCTGTAGACTGGCCATGAATTTTGAGATGGTCCTCACTGCAGAACACAAGATCCAGGGGGCGTGGTTAGATCCAGATCCAACTTCCTCCCACCTTACGTATACCTAAACCTACCCGTCTCCACCCTCTGATCCCTAAACCTACCAATCTCCACCCCCTAGATGTGGATCCAACCCTGCCCCCTGGATCTTGTGTTCTGCAGTGAGGGGCTACTGTGAATTTTGGCAACTAGCACTGACTCATCCAGACTGTAAATCGGGGAAATAATTTGGGCTACATGTAGTGTAGGCTATTCTAGCCTTTATCTAGAACCAAAACTTTAAAAACTGTTTTCATAAAATGAAATGAAGCTAAAATAAAAAATAAATAGCCTATTAGATGTACAAATTGAACTTAAAAACTGTCAAATGAAAATTAGAAATGTGGCCCTTGCAGACATATGAAATAAGTACAAGTTAATGCACCACAATGACTAAGAATAACATAAAATAAATAAAATAAAAATAATTTAAATAAATGAAAGCCAAGTAGAAATATTAAAAATGACTAAACTTTAAATTAAAATATAAACATTAAAAAATATATACGCTAATTCAAAATATGAATAAATACTATAATAGTATGTAAATAATGCTAAAATAAAAGTCTTTGACTGCTTTCCTTGAGGCCTCAATGAAAAGATGACACACTAATAAAAATTATATAAGCCCTAAACAAGCAGCGGCAAAACAGACACAAGCTGATACAAGCTAATTACAGACACAGATACAGATTCAAGCTGACAATTTGTAAAAAAAAAAAAAAAAAAAAAATCAAAAAAATCCACAGATCACTGCAGGCATGTCTAAACACTTGGAAAGACACTTGTTGACACTAAATCAACAAGTGTTTGATATAATAAATGTACAGTCCAATTATCTTGATCATTTGTGGGTGTGTAATGTCTTCAGACAGACATTCTTGTTTAGCAACACGAAGCTCACAACACATAAAACAGTCTGTTCTGATTACTCACACCTTGTTTAAATTTATTTTTTATATTATTTTATGTATTTATCTTTTAGGGTGAAATTTGTAAAAAAAAAAAAAAAAAAGAAATCAAAGAAATCCACAGATCACTGCAGGCATGTCTAAACACTTGGAAAGACACTTGTTGACACTAAATCAACAAGTGTTTGATATAATAAATGTACAGTCCAATTATCTTGATCATTTGTGGGTGTGTAATGTCTTCAGACAGACATTCTTGTTTAGCAACACGAAGCTCACAACACATAAAACAGTCTGTTCTGATTACTCACACCCATAGCATTTTATGCCAAAAAAAATTCAAATTCTTAGAATTGTGTCATATACTGAGTATTGTCATAACTGATCAAAGGTCTATGATTACAGGCTTGTTTACAGCCAAGCAAAAGTTCCCTTCTGATCCTCAAAGTCTTTCTCCACCGAGTTCTCATAAAAACAATGTGGCATGTGAAGTGAAGCAGACGAGTTTTCCATCTATTCACATTTTCCAGGCTGGTAAATGAAAATGGATTGTATGAGTTACAGCCTAAAGAGCTCAAATCCCAGGATCACTCGTGCAAGATCAGGTTACAGAGCTGGTCAGCTCAGTCACAGCACTTTACTAGAGCAACATAGGATTTCCATTAGAAGCTGACTTCACCAAACTAGACTTGGGGGAGCCTGTAGAGGCAGAAAAGGGGGGGACAGAAAAATGTCTCACTGTGCTTTTGGGAGAACGTGCCTTTTGCTGAAATATTTCCTCACATACATGCAATTTAAAAAATTGATCATCATCGTGATGTCACACACGATTCAAAAACATCACCAAATGTCTTTAATAGAAACATCCGCTGTCACAGTCAAACCTTTAACACCTGCCTAAACACGGAGAAGATTTTACAAGCAAAACAGGTACAGACTATAGCAATACAATGGTATTCATGATAGTACCATCTATAAACTAAATATTATACCACAGTATATACACGAAATAAAAACAACTGAGGTGAATGAATGCACGCGAGTAGCAAGACACTGTAGCCTATTTCTTTCATTCATTTCCGACTGTTGTAATCCCACAACGCAATTTATCAACTAACACGTCGTTTTGACGCTCAACTGTAGTCAATTCAGATAAACACAAGATTTAACACTACAAACGTAACATAAACACGTGCCAAGGACAGGAGAAACAACTCACCGTTGCAGCAAGTCACACCAGTAAACCGCCTCACGCGAAACTGACTGAAACTTCATCCTGGTTTCAGAAATTGACTGTTAAGTTTGCAGAGTCCCGCAGCAACCGTAAACAAAGTTGCGTTTAAATTGGACTCAGTCATTCATTCTCAGTCAGCAGTAGCAGACTGCAGCGGAGCCAGCACAATATAACTGCTGCAGAGGTGTCACTGCATAGGAATGTCTGAGGAGGACTTTAACTCTCTGTACCGCTCAAGAGACTGACACACTTCATTACTGTCACAGACACATGCTTGCATGTCTTCATAAATACCCAATATTTCACTTTCAGAAGTTACAGAGGGACCTACCATGATAATACTGTTTTTAGATGGTACAACCAAGGTATAAATTTAAATACCTTGGAGTTCCAGCTAAATACTACACGGTACCTGATATGTTAGTCATGCTTCTTATATCATATAAGTCATTATATACTGTCATTTGATTTGTATTATTTGTATTTGTTATTTATTTTAATTTTAGTTAAATTATGTCTGAATTTATTATGTCTGTATAGGTCTTTTATTAAGTTTTTAGTTTGATTTAATTTGAGTTATTTTAATACTTCAACAAACTAAATGGAAATTAAATAATATATATATTGAATTTATAAATGTGTATGTATATATATATATATATATATATGTATATGTGTATGTGTGTGTGGTTGTACATACACATATGAACTTTTTTTTTTTGGCTTAGTGTTATGTTAGAATCATTATTATACTCTTTTACCTTTTGTTCTTTAATATTTTGAATGGTTTTTAGCTTTATTTTTTGTTTTTCAATTAAATGTTAAGTTTTGAAATTCTGTTGTATGCATTTGTCATTTTTATTTAATCTCTTTATTTTTAAAATGTGTATAGGTAGTATTTATAAAGTTTTTAGCTTTTAGTTTTGGATCTGTTTTTAGTTGTTTTAATACTACAATTGATTGCTTCTGTTGTCCTCATTTGGATAAAATGATAAAAGCGTCTGATAAATGACTAAATAAATAAAATAAATAAAAATAGAAATATAACAAATTACACAGCAGTTCCCTCCTCGAATTCCATTGGCCGAGCTGTTTTCCAAGAGTTCTGATTGGTGGGGACTGACTGTCATTGATACTTGCAGGTTACATCTCTCAGCCAGTAGGTGGCGACAAACGACTGTATTTATGAATGAGTCACTGAATCATTTAATCAATTGATCAATGTAATGCCGCAACTATTTTGTTCATAGAAATGCAGTGGTTGATCCTGTTTCGACTTTTGGGACTATTTTCATTGGTGGAGCAAAAATGGACAAAATACTAATTAATAATATGACAGTCGTGTGTATCAGATATCACATAAAATATGAATATTTACTCAGCACATAGATTCATCTTCAAATTTGATTAGCTAAGCAGTCTTCCAAGAGTTCTGATGTGTGATAGGGATTGTGAGTGATCCTTTCTGCAGGTTACAACATTATGCCAGAGACTGTATGAGTGAGTCACTGAATCATTCATTCAATCAATCAATTCATTCAAAACGCTGATTCATTCAGTCACGCTATTATTTTGTTTGGAGACGGACAACTTGTTGATTAACCATTGATCCTCTTTCAGCTTTTGGGACTATTTTCACTGGTGGAGCAAAAACATCCAAATTACTACATGATATGGTAGTGATGTATATTAGATATCACTTAAAATATTAATATTTACACTGTACTTTATTTCATCATCAAATGCGATTGGCCAAGCTGTTTTCCAAGAGATATTATGCCAGTAGGTGGCAACAAGTGATTGTATTTATGAATGAGTCATTGAATCATTCATTCCACTGATCTATGTAAAACAGTTGATCCTGTTTTGACTTCTAGGACTATTTTCATTGGTGGAGCAAAAACAGACAAAATACACCAGCAGGTGGCGACAAGTGATTGTATTTATCAGTGAGTCATTGAATCATTCAATCAATTCATTTAAAACACTGAGTTTTGAAATAACGCCTCCATTGTGTGTATCTATTCCAAATAGAATTATTTTCATTTGTGGAGCAAAAACAGACAAAACGACTGTCTAATTTGTAAATTACTCAATACTAAGCCATATGCGACACAATATCATATTAATACCACATTGTTTGACAATTGAAATAGTATTAAATGGTATTTTTATTTATATATTTATTTACTTTTATAGTACCATGGTATACCGTTCTTTATAAAACGTATAGTTCCGGTCCTTGATTCTGATTGGCTGAGCTGCGTTCGAAGCTGTGTTAAATTACACCTTTGTTTATGTCTGTGTGTTGCTCGGCAACCACTTTGTTGCAACCACAACCGTTTCTGAGGAACTACATTGTTTGGCGGAAGAATAATGTTTTAATTAATATCATTACATTTTATTTGCTTTGTTTTATTTAGTGAAACCTTGCTACATATATGGAATAACCGTTTTATAAAAGCAATAAGCCCCGTGAAGCCGTGGTTTAATCCACTGTAAACCACGGCTTCACTGGGCTTATTGTATTATTAAAGCACGGTAAACTACAATTAGTGAAGTACCATTGCACTCGTGGGAATGCTGCATGGAGAGTATCTGGTTTTGGCTACATCTGAAGGTTATTTCCTTTTGCCGAATTGATAACATTGTTTGATTTCCTGTTGTCCCAAACTAGATTAATTATACCATTGCTTTATTGGATGAATAAGATCACAGAATGAAGCCAGATGTTTTCATGTAGTAAACACATGTTCATGATTTTGTATTGTGCTAGTTTATTCTTTTTTCTTCATGTTTGTTATGCTTTGTTTATGCATGCAGTGGTAATCCACACCTAATACAGTCCAAACAGAGGGGTTTGTATCCAGCTCCTCCCACCATACACTACTCAATCTTTCAAAAAATAACCCAAGGGAAAATAAAATGGGTTATTAGGCAAATGATCATATAGAAATATGCCAATGCATATTTACTTTAACTATGTGTTTGTATTCTTGGCAGAATAGCAATGATTTTTCCGATTCTTAGTCCACAAGGAGGGAACTCTTATGCCATCCAAAAAGAATGCGCAATTCTTCCACTCCCAGTCAATCTGTCACATGTAATCCTACAGCATGTGGAACTGTTGCTTTCCAGTTGCAATTCATTTAGAAAACCACACAAGTAAGCCTTTGTATGTTGCAGTTCACTATGACAGTTTTTTGTGATTCAGTTTTTGGCTTTCATGCAATAATTTCTGATCACTCATGTTTCCACGACTAGCGCTTGATGCACAACTATGCAGACATAATTGTGTGGTTTTAGCTCAGGTTTTTGATAATATTTTAAGATGAGACTATTAAACAAGGCTTCATGCAATTGTATTAAAATAAGACTGTCACAGGTTTGTACAAAAGTGTTTGCTATTCTGGTGGAACTTCATAATCTGTCACTCTGGGGGCTTTTTGTTTGGTCTTTCTATCTAAACACCTGAAAGTGAAGGTTTCCATGAACTGAAGTCTCAACAATTAAAGATGGTGTTGATCTAAACCTGTCATTGGCTCCTCGTGATCTGTATTACACTGCCGCCCTCTACTGGATAGTAACGTCAACTGACGACTAGAAAAATAAATGGATGCTGACAAAACCGTTTTGAAAATGTTCACTAAAGAGTGACTAAGCACTTTTATGTAATCAAATTTAAACAATAAACATGTTTGTTTATCCACGTTCTAATTATTTGTTTATATCTGTTAACATCCGTTATGTTCTTTTGCGCAAATGTTATGATGTATAATCCATTATATAATTTCTCTGACTTGCAGTTTCCATGTGGCAGAATGTGATTTTTTATTTATTTTTTTACTTCATTGATAGTTTGGACTGCTTTTTTAATGAATGCTTGACATGTAACAAACATCAGGGTTGGACAAAATTCAAACCAACTATAAATAATTCGAATAAAGCAAATAATTAGACAAAATATAAACAATATTCTGATACATTCTAATAGATGTTCTCAAATAATTAGAGATTAAGATGAAACTGTTGACAAAAAAATGTTGCCATCATCACATTTAAATCTATTACTTAATATACTGAGCTATAACCACACAAATGTACTTATAATAAACATTAGAAAATGTCAAAATTCCTTCATACTGTTCTTTTTAATACACTGCAAAAATTATTTTTCGAAACTGTAAATAACAAAAAATATTATTGGAGTACATTTTACAAGTAAATACTATTTTCATCTTTTTAAATGTACTTTTATTGCAGTGTGTTTAATTATTTCTGAGTACATTTTTTTATGCATCAATTTTTTCAGTGTACCGATCTACTATGATGATTATGAAAATGAACATGTACAATATATATTATAATGAACAACATGTTGTGGGGCAATATATGCTTTTAAAATAATTGGCAAGAATCTAAACTTTAGATTTTAAAGGTATTGTCTTTGAAATGCATTGCATTTTAATCCTGCTTCATTGCAATGTAAATCAAATTAGTCTTTAGTCCTGTTTGCTACATATTTAAGAATCTTTAAAGGCATTCTCAATTCAGTTCTGAATGGTGCACAACGATAGCAAATATGTAGCATATTTTGACCAAACCCTATAAAATACCTGTTTGTTGTGCATATTTGCTTTTACATTTTTATTCATCTATAGCAGACACTTTTATCCAAAGCTAAGTTTTTCATAGTAGATTTACACTGGCATTCTTATCCAAAGTCAATTTTTAGTGAGGAAAAATGCAATAAAAGTCCGAATGAATAATACATTTTAAGCAAGGTTATCTATTTAGTTATAAAAAGCAAACTGATTCCCGTATCTTCTGTAAACGGTTGTATATTTAAAAAAAAAAGGAGTTGGGTACAACCGATTTTTCTAAAAATGTTTGTTTGAGGAGATTAAAGGGTGTAACTGAAATAGCCAAAGCCTTAATTAGAGGGTTTTCCATGTGTGTTTATTGAATCTGTGTTGATCAATCATTAAAGCCTGCTGCTGTTATCTGTTGACTATGTAAATGTACTGCATTGGAACAGGCTGTTCATGTGTAGTGTTACTTACCAAACAGTCTGGGGCCATTTGTTTGAGGATAGGGGGCAAAACAGTTTGTTCCTGTTAGAAGGCAGAAGGCAAACAAGCCCTGGATGATGGACAGAAAACCACTCAAATTAAATCTTAAAGGAATAGTTCACCCAAAAATGAAAATTTGCTCAACATTTACTCCCTCAGGCCATTCAAGAAGTAAACTTGCACATTTCTTTCTTTATCAGAACAGATTTGGAGACATTTATCATTTAATCCCTTGCTCACCAATGAAACCTCTGCAGTGAATGGGTGCCATCAGAATGAGAGTCCAAACAGCTGATAAAATTACAGTCGATTCAAGTTACAATGCCTTAATGATGGATTTGTTTCTTATAAACACAGCTTTTTACTTCACAAGACATTGATTGACTGGAGTCGTGTAGATTATTGTAACGGCACCCATTCACTGCAGAGGATCCATGATTGGTGAGCTAGTGATGTAATGCTTAATTTCTCCAAATTGATTGTTATGAAAAACTCATCTACATCTTGGATGGCCCGAGTAAATCTTAAGCAAATTTTCATTTTTAGGAAATATTCCTTTAAATGGTGCTGTCTGCTGTGTATTGCATTTAACAGAGCATCCTTAAATATATACACAAAGCATGAAGCATGCGATTAAAATTATCCTGTCTAAGGTGTAAAATCACAAAATAATGAGAGAAAGAACAGAAAATCCACAAGAATGCAGCTATAATCCTTCTTGGCAGACGTGAGAATCACGATTGCCACATTTTAGCCTACACATTTAAATTCTTGCTTAGTACTTCCAGAAAAAAAGACACTGTACTCAGCGAGGTAAGAAGCTTTCATTTATTTCAAGTACTAAAGCTCAGAAGTCATATAAATATGCAAGGTGAAATCTACAGCAGGCATTATTCAAATCGACAACCTTCTTCAATAAATAATATGGAGGGATCTGCTCTTACATTAATGGATTATTAACAGAAATGTCATCAGATTAAAAAAATATATATATCCATATGTCCATAAATTGCTGGTGAAGTATCAGTAAACCGTTAATAGTGCTTTTAATAAAGATAAACTGACACAACAAGTCAGTGTAAAGTGCTTTTAGGTCAGTTTACACAAACAGGTTTAAATAAAATGATCAAATTAAATAAATGTGAAGGGAAAACAAACTGAAGAGACCCATTTCAGAGTGACTGAACTGCAGAAGAACAGCCATTACTGATAGTCACGGCCTCTTGTAACAACTCACAATAACTCATCTTTGCACCAAGACACACGTCCGATAAATAAATAAGTATGACTCACTCTATATCAGGCAAATATTTGTGAAGCAAACCTATGCGTATGTCTAAGGTACATAAGGACAGAGTTCAAGTGGTTCATCAAGGTTCAGAACATATTACTGATTGCATATTTAAGCACATACAACTCAGAACTTAACAAAACGAAGGCAAAAAAATTTGGAGACATACTGTTGACCCTGTGTTTTCCTTTTAAAAGTAATACCAGTTACAGTACATTGTCAACAACAAAGTGCAAAAGGTTTTAAAGGGATAGTTTGCCCCAATACACAAAAATCCTGTCCTCATTTATTTACTTATCCTTGTGTTGTTCCAAACGTCCTTCCATGGAGGAAAAATGCAGATATTTCGCAGAATGTTCACCCTGCTCTTTTCCATACAATGAAAGTGAATAGGATGCAACAAAAAATGACATTTGGCATCATTCACGTCAAGTGGATGATGACGAACGGAGCTAAAGAAGATTTTCAGGAAATAACTACTTCAATTTCAGTGTTGTCCTCATACAAAATCTACCATGTGACTTATATATAGTATATAGTATATACATAGTATACATATAGTATATACTATATAGAAATATAGTATTAACGCCATATGTACTCATTTTATGGTGTTTCTTCCCCCATTTTTTCATTGCAGTCATTTAGCATGGATTTCAAAAGATTATAAATCATGGAATACGTATGGAATGTATGCAAAAGAGTGACTCCGAGAATCAAAAAATCTCCTTTTATGTTCCATGGAAAAAATCATACTGCTTTGCAACGGCATGAGGGTGAGTAAATGATGGAATTGACATTTTTAGGGATTTTTACACACATCAATAATAATCGACTGCACATGACCAGCAGTCGATTATTATGTTGTCTACTATACTCTCTATATGATAAGACAGTACTACTGTCTCAACAGTAGTATCTTGATTAAAAAATATCTGTTGTCTTCACTAAAGAATATTGACTTTAAGAAACTACAAAACCGCTAAAAATACTGTCATATACTGTACATACTGCATACAGTAAGGTCCTAAAATCAAAGACCAAAGAAAAAATCTCAGACTTTCGATGTAAATTATTACAGTAATACAGCTTCTTTGGTATCTAATGCAGCAATTATTTGTAGCAAACATATAAAATGTTTTTTTTCCGTCTCACTATAATAAGCAATCAGCTCTTATTTTTTGTGCTGTTATACCACTTCCTTATGGCCACCCCACTAGTGCTGCTAATCACACACAGCGCTCCTCCCAGACTCCACAATGTCGGTTTGCGGTTGAGGAATAGGAACTGCAGAATGAACGCCAGGACCACATCCATCGTCCTCATCAGTGCAACAGGTCCTGCTTTCTCAATCTGCAGGGCTTTGGTAAGGAACGTCTGGCCGGCAATACCGAGCAGCCCGATGGCCATGAGCGTCCACCTGTCCCAGCCGCAGAATGGAATGGTCCATTCGTCCAAGATGAACAAAACAATGACACACTCGATGAGTCCCAGGACTGCATAGTACCACACAGAGAGGTAGTAATGAACACTTTTCCCTATTTTTCTCAGAATGACCATAGTGCAAGCCGCTCCGATCGCCCCTGTGAAGGCAGCCACCGTGCCTTTGATGTGATTGGTGTAGTCTCCTTCGATCCCAGACAGCTTTCCACCAAAGAGGAAGGGAGGTCTGGCTATCAGTATGACGCCGGTGAGCGTAAACATGGTAAAAACAACGTCCCATATGGTGAACCTCTCCTTGAGGAAAATCCAAGCCAGCAAGGATGTGAAGACTGGATTACTGAACATTATAACTGTGGCATCCGCTAGGGGCATCTGCAGAACTGCATAATACAACAATATCATGGCGCTGGAGCCCAGGAACCCTCTGAAGAACAGGTAGATTCGCATACCTCTAGGTCCCAAAAAACCAGTACTGAAAAAATAAAGGTTGTAGGTTATTCCCACATTGTGGAGTCAAATTAATATTGAATCCAACTACAGGGTGAAGAGATTGATACTTGGAATATATTACACATTCAAAAGTAGTAGTATAGATTGATACTTACTTGACAATTAATCAGATTTATACTTGTTTTATGGATTCTTTTAATGTATCAGATTCATACTTGTATTATAAAGCCTTACTTGTAAGATATCAGATCCATACTTGTATTATAAAGTCTTAATATATCAGATTCATACTCGTATTATAGAGTCTTGTATCATATAAGATAGATATAGAGTCTTGTATCATTTAAGATAGATATAGATTTTTGTAATATATCAGATTCATATCTGTATTTTAGATTCAAACTTGTAACATCAGATTCATACTTGTAGATTCTTGTAATATATCATATTGTATTTGTAATACATTAATATTTGTACTATGGATTCTTACTTGTAATATATCAGATTCGTACTTGTATTATACATTCAAACTTGTAATATATCAGATTCATACTTGTATTACAAATTCATACTTTTATTATATATTTTTACTTTTTAATACATTAGATTTATATTTGTTTTATACTATCATACTTGTATTATATCTTCTTGTAATATATCAGATTCATACTTTTATTATACATTCCTACTTGTACTATAGATTCTTACTTGTAATATAACAGATTTGTACTTGTATTACACATTCAAACTTGTAATATATCAGTCATACTTGTATTCTAAATTCATACTTGTATTATATATTCTTACTTGTAATACATCAGATTTATATTTGTTTTATACTATCATACTTGTATTAAATAGTCTTACTTGTAATTTACCAGATTCGTACTTGCATTATACATTCAAACTTCTATTATAGATTCTTAATTGTAATATATCAGATTCTTACTTGTATTATAGATTCATACTTGTACTATAGATTCTTGTAATATATCAGATTTATACTTGTATTATAGATTCATACTTGTACCATAACAGATTCATACTTGTTTCATAGATTCTTGTAATATATCAGAATTATACATGTAATATATCATAAATTTATACTCATATGATAGATTCATACTTGTAATATATCATGGCTGGCATGACAAACAGCATCTGGAAGAAGCACCGAATTGCACTGATTTCTATGGCGTGCATCCCCTCAATTTTCTTCACAAGAAGAGCGGCAGCAGAGAAGAAGACGGATGCTAACAAGGTGTACAGGAGGCCCAGCCCTGGACATGCTGGTTTCTTTTCTGTGGATGAATAGAACAAAACAGCTTAACATCACACCTGTTAGTCAATTACACATAAATCAGATGGTATGCTGAATAATTATTAGTTTTGACTGCATAAATAAATATTTGCTGAGAAAAGCCACTAAATGCCGACGATTCAAGTAAATTATCCTTGTGACCAAGGTTGAGCAAAATTCAGATTTGAAGAACTTGTTCCTTTTCAATTCCTGAGTGTGAATTTAAATTTGGCCACCAACCACAGAAGGGAAAATTAGAATGACAGGAAAAGAAATTTACTGAATTGCAAAACTGGAATTTTAATTTCTGTAAGTTCTTTCAAACCTTCATTTTTTTTACTGACAGCAGAATTCACAACAATATCCTTTGCATTTAGGTACTTCAAGCTTAAATTGCTCCAATGGTGGGAAAATTCATTATTTTAAATTTACATCAAGTTCAAGAGACATTTTAGATTTTTTTTTTAATTCTTTTTATATAAAACTGTACCAAATTACATGGTAAATTGACATTTTCCACAACTCTAACGAAAATTAACCATGGTTACTATTGATAAACCATCGTAACCACAAATTAACCATGGTTTTGCTACACTAACCATAGTTTAGGTATTTGTAGTAAAACTGTGGTTATACCAATGGTAATAAACATCAACACATGGTCAAAAAACCATGGTTACGACTACACTTTTACTATAATAAAACCATGGTCAATTTTCTTAAAGGGGTGGTTCACTGGGTTTTTTTCTAGGCTTGATTGTGTTAATGCTTCGTTTAAAAAAAAAAAACGCATTATTTTCCACAGAATTGACCTTTATTCCACACAGCTCTGTCCCTTCTCTGAGAAACGCGCTGATCTTTTCCTGTTTTTATGAAGCCCCGCCCTCAGAAATAGGTGATGGGCTCTGATTGGTTAGCTAGCCCAGTGTGCTGTGATTGGCTAAACCGCCTCTATTGGATATACGGTTTTATCCTTATTAAAGCTTTAATACAGTACGGCAACTGCACGCGTGTCCAAGTATAACGCTTCTCATAGCTATGTGAAAATAAGTGTATAATTGTAACAGTTCATTGTTGGAGGTGAGCTGAATGAGAGAGAGAGAGAGAGCGAGAGCGAGAGAGATGCAGAGCGTGTGCAGAGCAGGGGGACACGAGGAACAGTATTGAGAACCGCTGCTTTAGAAAACTGATTTTGAAACGTGTGAATCCATTAGAATAGTTAGAAGACAGAATCGCGATTCATATATGAATAGATTGTTACGTGCACCTCTAGTTTTCTCTTCCTCTTCTCTAAAGCAGCGCAGCATGGCCTCGCCCCCTTTGCTGCCTTTTCCCGAGGGCGGGGTTTATCTAGGTTTGTGATGTCACGAACCCGGGAAGTAACTTGTTGTAGTCCCTACGAGCCGTTTTTGTAGGCATTAAACTGCCAGAATTTTAAAAGACGATATCTCCGTTTGCATTGAGCTTTCAGCTTCGTAACTTTGCAGATATTGTTTATGCTCAAACAGCAACATTACACACTAACTAACGTTAAAAAAGTGAAATCGCAATGAACCACCCCTTTAAGGTAATGTTTATTCACTGGAGCACCATATGAAA
Source organism: Sinocyclocheilus anshuiensis (assembly GCF_001515605.1). Lineage (NCBI taxonomy): Eukaryota > Metazoa > Chordata > Actinopteri > Cypriniformes > Cyprinidae > Sinocyclocheilus > Sinocyclocheilus anshuiensis. The sequence continues at coordinate 2,979,441 of NW_015548217.1, read as the reverse complement.
GCACTTTAGCACCAGTTTTTTTTTAGACAAACTTTTTGCACAAATGATGGAAATGAGTCATGAGAAGTACGCAGCATGATTTGGCTTTGTGGGGTGTGATCTGAATTTTGATCTTGGTGTGGAATGAGATGGCGGGAGCAAAACAGCATGAATCTCAACACACTGTTGGTGATTCTGTTTAACTTTGACACTGAAGTGATATCAAATGTGACGGCAAGGATTACGCAACCAAACGCAACTTCACTACCTGTCGGTGAGCTGGGCTCATGCTCAATCAGGTTGTGTGGTTGTTGTCAACATTGAACAAACGCCAAACTGTATCAAATGTCTCTTGAGGACCTGGCCTCACACATAGATCATGGGCCCTGGAACATAACACATACCCAACAATACGGGTTTGAGTTAAAACAACTGGTTAACCTCTCCATGTGAAAATATGTCATTTTCTATTTCCTTTTTTGTAAGAGACTAGATGACAACCATGATACTTGAATATGGTAATCATTTAGTACCATGGTGTACAATATATCAAAGTATGGTAATACAATTGGCTATCATCACTGTAGCAAGCTTCTATCGTGTTTTTTAAGAATGTACTTGCCTGGTCATACAAAATCTCATTTACAAATATAGTATGAAAAACAGCCAAGTCTGATACAGTGTAAGTGTTCCCCTTTCAAATGTTACCATGGTAAGCAGTTTCCTACAACAGAGCGATACAGTTGGGTTCCGGGAGTAAAAGTCCCATCATTTCTCCATTGGGAAACCGATTTTTAAACACTGAACTTCTAAACCTCTAAAGACAGACTTCTTAAATTTCCAAAACCAAGACTACTGAAAAGTGGACGGGACCTGTTGTACTTTATTGTGTTGCAGTACACACAATTGCGGTAAATTAGCCACCACTGTAATCAAAATGCACAAATAAATCTCATATTCATTTATAAGAATTGAACGGTAGAAATAATAACTGTAAAAACTTTATTTTTGGTTAACAGGTGGCTATAAGTAACCACAGTATATTTTAAAAGCGGAAACAATGGTTACTGTGGTAACTGTGTGTAAGGGGCTTGATACAATGTAACTGTTCTGTCAGCTTTTATGAAAAGAAGTTACCATGGTAACTGTCATTTATCCCTCAGTTACTACAGTTAATATTTAGTTACTGTAAAATCGCTATAAATTGATAAGCGATCACATTCAAAACAATCAGAAATATGTTGTGTTGGTAAAATCTGATTTACTTATGTTTAATTTTTGATGGCTAATACAAAGTTACCACCACAGATTTACTGTAGTATCAATGGTACTCTTAAAAAAGATACAAGGGTTACCAGGTTGAATGTGTGTTAGAGGTTTGATACAAATCTGCAAAGTCATGTCAAATCATTAATGGTAGGTTTCTAATACCAAGTTACCATAGCTTTATTGTAGTTTATCTGTTGTACTTAAAAGTGGAAAGCATGGTTACTGTATGTAAGGGGCTTGATAAAATGTAACTGTTCTTGTTAGCTTTTATAGAAAAAGTTACCAATGGTAACCCTGCCATTTATTCCACATTTACTACAGGTAATAACAGTAGTATTGATGGAATTTTAAAGATGAAGTGATGGTAACCACGGTATGTAACAGGTTTGATACAACGTAACTGTTCTTGTCAGCTTTTACAGAATAAACTCTTAGAAGTTACCATGGCCACCCTGTCATCCCTTATGAAAATTAGCCAAGGTTTAACTACAAAAAAAACAAAACAAAAAAACATGGTTTCTATAGCTAAAACATAGTAACAACAAATCAATCATGGTTTTGCTACACTAACCATAGTTTAACCATGGTACTTGTAGTAAAGCTGACAAATTTAGAAATCAATACACCAAAAAACATGGTTACTACACTTTTACTACAATAAAACCATGGTTAAATTGCATAAGGGATTTGTCATAGCTACTACAGCTATTATTAAATCTCTAAAGTCATGGTAAATGAATATGGGGTTTCCTTGTTTTAACAGTTTAAGAAAAGATCAGTCTTTTTTTAAATATTTATTTCATTATTTATTTATGTCAGGTTGCTATAATACCAAGTTATCGTAGATTTATTATAGTAGTATCAATAGTTATAGTAATAGCAGTATTACCCATGGTTACTATGGTGAACGTAACTGCTCTTCATAACTGTAACACTGAAAGTGTCATAGAGGACACACAGGTGTAGAAATAGAAACAACAGAAACAGATCAATCGGAGATCAAATTCAGGATCCATAGGTCTTTAATAAATGATATCTTCCGATCGTGTAACAGTTAAGCTCAGTTTACCTTTTTGAACTGCGTTTGCCCCCGTGTCCTCCTCACCATCATCATCCTCATCGCGGTCAGGGTCGTTTCTCTTACAGCAACCCGGCAAACAAACCCGGTAAAACACCGGGCCAACTGCGTCAGCATCCGCGTCCACTGGCACTTCTGATCGAGTTTGCAACTCAGTTTCCTCCCCAACGTCAACTTTATGACAAAGCACCCTGATGTCGTCCGCTCTATAAGGGACAACAGATAAATCTGTGTCATTATTACTCACAGAGCCATTGCGCTGTCTAATATCACCCATGACAGAGGACAACAGCTGCTTGGCATACCTTGACCACGCGTCTTGACACACGGTTGCCTTCGGGTAGAAATGGTACCGAGCAACAAGTTAAATAATTAACCTTGTACAAAGAAAGAGGTGGTTGCGTTCCTCTGCCGCTGGAGGAAGACAAAATGCGTTTGAAGAGAGGTTGGACGACAATGCCGTTTCACAGCGTTTGAATCCAGAGAATAAAGAATCACACACATGTACTTGTATGCCGATGTCATGAGATATTCTCATGAGTCTTGGCGTTTAGTTCATATTTCACCAAATAATATTTAGCTAAATGAAAACAAAGCATTTAGGAACATTTTTTGTTCCTGTCGTCAACTCAGATTCCTTGTGTGTGTAAACATACTTGGTAATAAAGCTCTTTCTTCCCAACAAACATGGGACGTCGGCCCGACGTGCAGATCATGTCTATATTGCGTCGGTTGGTCCAGGACCGTATCTGTACGTCTAATCGACGTGCAAATCCGGTGGTATCTGGACGTCTGACTACGACGTCCCTTGGACGTAGAAATGCAGTTCAAAATTTGAACGTCTGACTAGGAGTTTTTTTTGGACGTCTGTACAACGTGCAGAACAGGTTCAGGAAAGTGACGTAAGAACTTTTTATACAAATAAACATGACAAAACAATCCTGTGAGTTCTGATTTAAAAAAAAAATTAAACATCACGTCTATTTTTTATGAAACATGTAGGTGTTCAAATAGTGTAATATTTAAATATTTAAAATGTGTCTATTTCTAAAAACTTTCATTCTGGCTCTTCAGGGGACGTCATTTCAACGTCCGAAAAAGACGTTGAAATGACGTCGTTTGGACGTACCTTTGCTCAGTGGGTTACTTCTGATAAGAGGAAGGTTTTTGTTTTTGTGACAGGTTTCAGCCATTAGATTCACGCTTTCACGTAAAATCCATGCATCACGACAAAGCAGGCTCGTATTTTTTTAAGGTTTTATTAGTTCTAACAAAAACAAGTACCAGTAAACAACTAACCTTCCTTCCCACATTTACTTTACCTCAATAACTGAAATCTAAGTCTAGGTTTATTGCAATCCGATTATTAAAAGAAACTGAGTCAAAAACAAACTTCAAATCTATCACACCCAATGTGGTTAAACTGGTCGATTTTGTTTAAAAAAGTTAAAAATGGCTTTTTACATCACCGTAAAAATGTAAACAGTTTATTTGGCAGGTTGTTACTAAGTCAACAGTTAACTGATTTGACCTTTGTTGTTTTCTTATTATACCTCTTTAGTGACTACACGGCAAGCATGAGAATATGTTAACAACAGCTTTTGTTGAAAGGGACAAAAAGGACAGGAAAAATGAAAAGTGCAGAGCAGATGGTGACAACAGAGAAAAAGACACAAAGGGCGTTTCTAGAGAGGCATTCATCTGGAATTATTACTATTATTAGGGCTAGGCTAGATCATGCATGTAGTTTCACAATAGGCTCGACTGTGTCAGGGTCTGGTTCTCTGTGCTTCTCGGCACCCTAACTGCTTAGGTCGATCATCAAGTGCTCGTAGATCTGTGTCTTCCCTTTAAAGCTGGACGCCAGCAGGAACTCTCGGTTGTCAATGGACACCAGCGAGAACGCTCTGGGCGCCTGGACGTTGAGCTCCTGGAAGTGTACAAACTGGCCCTTCTTGGTGTCCCACTGATAGACCTGGGTTAGCGAGTAGTCGCTGCCTAGGATGGCGTACTGCCAGTTGCCGATGGAGACGGGCTGGAAGACCATGGATCCCCGCGAGGGCATTGTCTGTATCTCTGTGAACATAGAGCCATCCCACTTCATCACCTTGGAGTCGCCGATGAAGCGCGTCAGACAGACAAACAGCTCCCCCTTCACCTTGAAGTGCTTGACGGCGTAGACGTCCTCCATCTCTGGAATGTCCGTCCGTCTGTCGAACTGCTTCTGGCTTCTGCTCCACTGGTAGATAACGGGCCGCTGCGAGCTGCTAGACAAAATAAGGTGGGGTTTGCCTGCGATATCCAGATACTCCACGTCAGTGTCACGGTACCAGGGATGGAGAGACTGGTGAGAGTAGAAGCCATTGCCGTTCCACTTGTACACCGTGGTGGAGCCGGCCTTCGAGCTGTCCGCTATCACGAAGAAGAACTCGCCGTCCACACGGAACATCTCGATGTCGTTGGGTTTTCTGATTTTCAGGAAGTCGATGTCCTGGATTTTGATGAATTTGTTGGCAGAGATGTCCATTTTGTAGATGTGAGAGCCACCGAAAAGTTGGGCGACTATGATGAAGAGGTGGTTATCGATGACCATTGGCTTGCACACTACCGTGGAAGTGCCTGTAATGACAACCACAGAAATGCCATTAAAAATCAATTCAGTCAATCAGTCTCTGCATTAAATAACCAGTTTTTGTGGCTCTGCAATTGGGGGATTCAGACCAGAGCACCATTGCACTCTGGGTAGGAGGTGTGATGTGTGATGCTCACTCTCTATGGTGTCATAAGCTCTGAACTCCATGTTGACGTGGTCCCATTCCATAAAGCTGCATTTTCCAGAGAAAGGCTGGGCGTATACGACATACTGATCATTCCCAAACGTAAAGGCCTCCACAGATATGGACTCAAATGCAAGGGTTTTCTTTAAAGTAAACTCTGCAACAAACAAACAACGATTCATTTTTCATAAGATTTGATGGCCAAATCATATTTCAAACCTTTCTTACAGATTTCCATAAATATATTCCTGCGCTATCCACATTCAATCAGTGCACTCACATATATATTATATAGCAAATCTCAACAATTTGATTGTTTATATTGTCACCATGCTAACAATCCAGTCACCCAGTTCTAAACTGCTAAATGTGGACAATTGTGAAATAAGTTATTATAAATATTAACATCATTATTTATGTGTGTGTGTATTGTGAAAGGCTATACAAATACAATTGACTTTAATTGACATTTTTGTTAGCTTTGAGGCTAATGGACAATATATTAGCCTGGCCAATTTATCATTTATATTTAGCCATTTTGAGATCATTGGACTATTAATGTATCAACTGTTATCAACTGTTATTAAATGTTACTAAAAGTTTAAGTTTGTAATATTTTATTTTATTTCAAATAACAAACATGTTTTGTTTTTTTATGATTTTGGTTTAGCTAAAGTTGGTTTAGTTCCAAAATGTTCATTATTACCAAAGGGCCATTAAAAAACTTTTTGGCCTGACACTATTTGAAGTTATTTTGATAGCTACATACTTTTGTACTTCTAAAAGTTTTTACACGTTTGAAATTTACATTCTTTCTCATTCAGAAAAAAATGACCATAAATGATGAATGTTGTGTAATGTAGACTACTTTTTAAGGTAAATATGTAATACTTTGTTTCTGAATTGCTTTAATTTATACATAATGCATTTCTAAGCATTTCTGCAGGCATATAGGATCAGCTTATTTCAAAGCTAGAATCTGTTGTACTCAGGAGAGTCTAGTGCACAATTACCTGCTGTAATGCAGTCAAACGACTGAGGCACCAGGTCATTTATCTTCTTCCCTTGATAGGGTGGAGGCCCACTGCAGTATAACTGATCCACCGTTGCATTAGTGCTGTACATCCATTCCACCAGCCACTTCAACTTACAGTCACAATTGAACATGTTTCCTCTGAGATCCCTGCTCAGTGAATTTACAGATTATATTCTTGTATATTACATAACAAGAAAGGTAGACATGTGCTGTAAAATACATACACTTTTGTTAAGGCATCTATTCCTTTGAAAATATCTTTGGGCAGCGTCTCAAGATTATTGTAGGCAAGACTCCTAACAAACAAAAACGATTAGGTAACACTTTACAATTAGACTTTTTTATTGTTAACATTAGTTAACTACATTAATTAACATGAACTAAGACCAATTCTTGTAAACTATTTATTAATCTTAATGTTAATCTCAACATTTACTGATTGTTGTGAACTAACATGAGCACAAACATTTTCATCAATTAACATGAACAAAATAAATACACTATATATACTGTACATAATAATAATTAATTAAATAAAATATTCTAATAATGTATTTGTGTTTTATATAGTGCTGTCAAACGATTAACAAAAACTTTTATTTTGGATGCGATTAATCGCGGTTAATCGTTTAACAGCACTAGTTTTATAGTTCAAAAACGTATATATACTCACAGGTGAATGAGAGATTTCAAACCTCTGAAGGCATGGGGTGAAATCGACTCGATTTTGTTGTTTTCAATAAATCTGAAACAGAGTGTTGCATTTATATTGAAACTGAGTGGTAATCTAAAAAGACTGAATGAGGACGTTTTCAAACATAGAAAATCAAACTCACAGATATTCCAGATGTGGCAGGCCTTGAAAAGCATCTTCGTCAATGGAGTCGAAAGAATTGGCTGTAAACAATCTAAGAAGTCATTGGAAAAAACAAAACGCAGTTCCAGTGGTTTCAAAGTTTGTTTCTCTATAATAAAGGAATAGTTTACCCAAAAAAGAAAAATTGAAAATCACTCACCAATGGATGCTCTGCAGTGAATGGGTGCCGTCAGAATGAGAGTCCAAACAGCTGATAAAAACATCACAATAATCCACAAGAAATCCACACCACTCCAGTCCGTCAATTGTGTGTTTGTAAGAAACAAATCCATCATTAAGACATTACACAAGTCCTATATGCATGATAGTGATTTCTCCAGTGTAAATGTCATCTTGCCTGAGTCAGGAGAGAAATATAAACAAATCAAGAACTGTTTTCATGTGAAAACACTCTAAACAAATATGTGGGTGGATTTTGATGTGAAAGGACAAGAGGGGATGGACTTTTTCACTGGAAGAAGTGTTATTATGGATTTTCACCACAAGTGACAGTTTAAAGATTCACATTTGTTTCTTACAAACATGCAACTTTTTACTTCACAAGTTGTTAACTGAAGGACTGGAGTCGTGTGGATTACTTGTGGATTATTGTGATGTTTTTATCTGCTGTTTGGACTCTCATTCTGACGGCACCCATTCACTGCAGAACATCCATTAGTGAGCAAGTGATGTAATGCTAAATTTCTCCAAATCTGATGAAGAAACAAATTCATCTACATCTTGGATGACCTGAGGCTATTTTCATTTTTGGGTGAACTTTTCCTTTAAGCAACGTTTCATTTGTATTGTGCGACCACAAATATTTTTCACTTCAGAAGTTCAATCAGCCCCAGACATGAGTATATGGCAATCAGTTTCATCTTGATGAAGACAAAATAACATCAGCAATCTGTTTTTAATTCTATTGCTGAAAGACCCCCGTCACACACAGATATTTGTATGTACCCATCCAGACTGGTATTTTCACATAATCTTCTTATAAATTCTTTCCATGTGTGCTGATGACAAGCACAATCAGACCAAACACCAGGTAGAAAAGATAAAAGACTATTCATATTTAGCATAATACTGCCAGTCACATTTGCATTTTTCCTTCAGCATTACTTCCTTCTTTCAAGCCTTTCCGAAGCACATTTCTAAGGATTTGAGTTTTATAAATTGGGAGCATTTGTTTATCACGAGGACAGGGCCATGTCCCTCACAGAGCAGATGCATTGCATAATATTCACACCAATTTAATGGCTTTGAGAAATTAGACACGCTGAAGAATGTCCCCAAACTGGCCGTTTTAAAAGGGGACGGGCTGTAATTGCTTAGAACAAACATTGGACCACTTAACATGGTGATCACCCCATCCTAATAAAGAAAAAGAAAGAAAAAAACACACATAACACTAACAGAAACTCACAGAAGCTGAAGGGATGGCGTGTGGAGAAAGCTTCCCCCTGCAATCTCATTGAACCCAGACTTCACAAATGATCTGTTAGCAAAACAATCAGTGTAATTTAGATGTAAGCAGAGCATGCAGAACACATGCATATTCAGAGATTCGTGCATTGTGTTGTTATATATTAATCCGTGCTGTACTGGAACATAACGTGAACCGTAAACTGGACACTTACAGTGAGACGACATCGGGAGGGAAGCTGTGTGGCACAGATCTAACGTTTTCACACAAGGCGTTATCTTTGGTGCATGTGCATCCAGAGGGGCATCTGGGCTGTTTGCCTCTTCTGCTCTCCGCTAACAGCAGTAGAGTGGCGACCCAGAGCAGAAAAGTGTATCCTCTTATGTTTGCATGTCCCATTCTGTCCCGGTGTGTTCCTGAGTGCCGCGGGCTGCTGTGGTGTTTTCGCTGGTGATAAGTGCTGGTCTGCTGCTCGCCTCTCTTCAGTTGTGTCCGTGTGATGAATGTCTATGTCTCAGTGTGTCAGGCGCTCATCCAAACGATTCGTTCTGCTACAGTGGACATATCCAGCGGGCTTAGATTTCCTTAGTTGCATGCAGATAATAAACCAATTTCTTTTTGTCTAAACAACCGAGAGAAAAAAAAACTGTTAAAATTAAAGTGAAAAAAAAGAAGAAGAAAAAAGATTATCGGACCAAAATATTTTCCTTGGCGACGCGGGGTAAAGCGTTAAACAATTTCTTCAGATCCTGGGAGAATCCCTCTTTTGCATCATGATGTACCAGCTGCTATCCAATGGTGTTATTACTGTGAATGCGCATGAACCAAAATCATGAATAAGTGATAGTGAGAATATTCATGAGGCTTTGGAGAGATGCACCTGCGCCCCTCAAGCAATCAGAAAGAAAGAAAGAAATAAATACTACTATGATGCTATATGCTTTCATGTTTTTCTTTATAATTATTCTTTTATAGTATTACTTTAAATAAAAAGTATTTTAAAATTGTTCCATTATTTAGTTAGCTACGATTTATTTATAATGTAAATGTTAATTGTAAATATATATCGCACATTATAAAGGAAAATATATTCTATATTATTATGCATTAAATGTAGGCCTATTACTTATTGTTTATATAACACATATATAATAATATCGCAAAGTTAATAATTTGCAATAAGGTCTACATTCGTTAATAAAAATACCTCTAAAGCATTTATTAAACTTAATGTTAATATAATGCTGTCAAACGATTAATCGCGATTAATCGCATCCAAAATAAACGTTTTTGTTTACATATGTATGTTTGCTGTGTATAGTTATTATGTATATATAAACACACACACATGTATGTATATATTTCAGGAAAATAGGCTATGTTTTTTTTTTAATATATATTTATTTATAATATAAATTACATGAATATAAATATAGACATGAATGTAAATACATGTAAATTTTTTCAAAATATATACTGTATGTGTGTGTATTTATGTATACATAATAAATATACACCGAACACATATATTATGCAAACAACAACATTTATTTTGTATGTGATTAATCGCGATTAATCGTTTTGACAGCACTAGTGAACTAACATTGAACTGTTGTATTTTTATTAACTAACATTAAAAAAATATTTAAAAATACTGTAACAAATGTATTGCTTATTGTTAGTTCATGCATTAATAAGCAATACAACAACAACAATAATAATAATTATTATTATTAGGCTATTATTATTATTATTCATAATAGTTTTACATAATGATTTTCCTTTCGGGTCTTTGTTAAAAGCCCATAAGGATGTTTCTCTGTTGCTTTGTATGCATTTATCACACAGACATTTGAGAACAGTAAAGTGCCTGTGCTGATCACTGCAACTCTTTCAGTGCTTTCATTTTTAGCATTTTTCCGAATAAAAGACCAGTTGTTCTACTTTTGAGCAAATGGCGCTTCGCCCCCTTACCCCCTATAATTTCCTGTCGCTGAGTCTTGATCAATTTCCGATGAAAACAAGTGTGAATTATGATGCGAACAATAGTCTGTTTGAAACAAAGAACACTGGCAACTAAAATCACACCCAAGTGCTGGCTATTTGCCACTTTTATATTTGATCTGTAACACATTCACATTAAGATCTCTTATTTTATTTGTAAAGTATGTAAATAAGAGTTCTTACGAATGCACTATAACATGACATGACAAACTGAGACAATAGAATCAATAATAGTTCCCATTAAATGCAGCACAACGTAACCAGACAAACGAGGGGACTTTGTTTTTGCCACGTGGTTTTTACGTCATCACTTCGCGCCAGTCTGAGACTCAGCGGCATGTAAACACAGATGAGTGGCATGGATCAAACTGCTCTAGACCTTGTCAAGGTAGTTATGGATCACAAGTTACGCACAAGAATCTGGAGATTTGATTTAATTGTTTGCACTTCAATGCTGGGACTGCTTGTCATGCAAAACATGAAAGTGAAGAGTATATTAGTCTCCAGTCCCACAGAGATCATCCATGGCGCATTATTTTTCCACTGTATTAATTTTAGAACAGATTTGCTCGAACTCTAAAATGTAGATTGTATAATATAACAATACTAAGTGTTGAACTTAACCTGTTACCTTGATTAAAAACATTTCTTCATTTGAGCAATTAACCATGTAAAGCCTGGCATATGAAATTGTATGCATTATCGTACTTATGTACTTATCTAATATGTGTAATATCGATGTGTAATAATTATTATAATATTTTTATGGCATTTTTGTGTCATTTAAGTTCACCCAGAATCTTTTTACATATTAGATGACATACGTTTATTTCATGGGTCTAGTTGCTGTTGTCGTAAAGTCTGAAACAGTGTGAGAACTGCTCTCCCCATGATGCGGCCTCCAGCCTTTGACGCTGGGTGTTGTATTTCATGTGCTGTCATGGCAGCTGACTCAGTATATCACCCATATAGATGACAAAGTACTTTCCCTCTTTGCTGTGGTCAGCTGCTCACCTTCCCTTCACTTTTTTGTCTTGTACTTTTTTAATTAATTTAATTTAATTTATGCATTCAGCAGACGCTTTTATCCAAAGTGACTTACAGTGCATTCAGGCTATACAATTAACCATGTAAAGCCTGGCATATGAAATTGTATGCATTATCGTACTTATGTACTTATCTAATATGTGTAATATCGATGTGTAATAATTATTATAATATTTTTATGGCATTTTTGTGTCATTTAAGTTCACCCAGAATCTTTTTACATATTAGATGACATACGTTTATTTCATGGGTCTAGTTGCTGTTGTCGTAAAGTCTGAAACAGTGTGAGAACTGCTCTCCCCATGATGCGGCCTCCAGCCTTTGACGCTGGGTGTTGTATTTCATGTGCTGTCATGGCAGCTGACTCAGTATATCACCCATATAGATGACAAAGTACTTTCCCTCTTTGCTGTGGTCAGCTGCTCACCTTCCCTTCACTTTTTTGTCTTGTACTTTTTTAATTAATTTAATTTAATTTATGCATTCAGCAGACGCTTTTATCCAAAGTGACTTACAGTGCATTCAGGCTATACATTTTTTTCCAGTATGTGTGTTTCCTGGGATTCGAACCCACGACCTTTTGCGCTGCTAACGCAATGCTCTACCACTGAAGCCACAGGAACACTATAAATAAAATAATAAAATATAATAAACACTATAATCATTTTTTTTTATTATGTCACCTTCCAGAAAATAATAAAGTTGACATTTGTGCTTAAATACCAAAATATACAGTAACCTGCACATTGTTAATGGTGATTATGTGCATTTCGTGTTACCAATGTCTTGTTGTTGCACTATAATAATGCTGTGTTGTGTTCTGTTTTAGGTCCATGGAGGTGGAGGGTATGACTCAGATTTCAGTGATGATGATGATGGTGGAGGGCAGTCCAAAAATAGTGAGAATAGGTAAGAGTTTGTCTTATATCACTAACAACAAATACCATGATTTTTAGTGTCATATTTTTGGGTAGTAATGCAATATTTTCGAACATGTAATTAACACAGTACCTTGCCACATTAAAGGAATAGTTCACCTAAAAATGAAAATTTGCTGAAAATGGCCATTTAAGATGTAGATAAGTTTGTTTCTTCATCAGAACCGATTTGGAGAAATGTAGCATTGCATCACTTGCTCACCAGTGGATCCTCTGCAGTGAATGGGTGCCGTCAGAATGAGAGTCCAAACAGCTGATAAAAACATCACAATAATAATCCACAAGCAATCCAGCCCAGGAATGTCTTGTCTTGTGAGGTGAAAAGATGCATGTTTGTAAGAAGCAAATCTATCAATAATCCGTTTTTTTAACTTCGTACAAGTGCTCTATCCATACTATTGCGTTCTCCAGTGTAAAAGTCGTCTCGTCTTAATCAGGAGAGAAATATGCACAGATCAAGCAAGTGAAAACAGTCCAAAACGGCTCTAAACAAATATGTGGATGGATTTTGATGTGAGGACTTTTTCACTGGAAGAAGTGTTATTATGGGTTATGGTCTTGTATTTTAGCTGGAAGCGACAGTTTAAGTTAGAACACCATAATGATGACTTTGTTTCTTACAAACATGCAACTTTTTGCTTTACAAGATGTTAATTCATAGACTGGAGTGGTGTGGATTATTGTGATGTTTTTATCAGCTGTTTGGACTCTCATTCTGACGGCACCCATTCACTGCAGAGCATCCATTGGTGAGCAAGTGATGCAATGCTAAATTTCTCCAAATCTGTTCTGATGAAGAAACAAACTCATCTATATTTTGGGTAGGGTACATAAAAAAATTTAATATCTGTTAAAAAAAATGGATTTTAAAGTAAAATAACAGCATTTAATTAGAAAGAATGCAATTAACATAAATTGTGTGTGCTTTCCCTTTAAGTACTGGTTGCATGTATTTGTTTTTAGGGCAGCTAAAGACCAGCTGTTACAGAAGCCATTCCAGAAAGGAAAACACACCAAGGTGGCCCATAAAAATGTTGCTGCTCATGAATGGGACAGGTACAGGTCACATCCATCAAAAATAGCAAAGTCCATGCAGTCCAGTATGTATATGTACTAAAATAAAAATGTTGATTTTTTTTTTCCTGAAAGAGAGGAAGCCAGAAATCGACGGCAACACCTGATATCAATGAACGCTGTATCCTGTCAATGGGAATTTTTCAACAACTATCGTGATTTTTAGCTTTTCATTTTGCATTCTATCAATCGAACTCCTGAGACTGAATAATCACTGAATAACACTCATTCAAATTAAGAATAAAATATATCATGAGTGTGGAAAGTGTATTTTTAAGGAATTTTGACCATTGTAAATTCATTATAAATGATTTTTCCTCATCAAAGCATTTCTTTCGAGTGGTAAAAAAATCCTTAACAGCATTTTGTAAGTTTGAACGTCACAAGAAGTTTGTCAGCGACTACATTCTGTACTATGGAGGAAAGATTGAGGAGTTCAGACGATTCACGTGAGCAGTTTACATTGTATTCTATAGAAACACTGTCAATAATGTCACACACCTTAAATATTAAACCTTTGATGTATAAAGTTGACTAGTGCAGAAATGACACAGCTTTATTTTTAATTTAGTTTGCTTTGATAGATGCTGATTGGAGCGGTGTGTTTCCATCCACAGGTCTAAAGACAAGACGGATCTGGATGTGGTTAGAGAGAACCACCGTTTCCTGTGGAGAGAGGAGGATGAGGAGGATATGACATGGTAATGTCTGCTTGGTTTGTGGTTGGTGATCTCTGCACAGTCACCCTAAAATAAAGCTTCTGGAATGTTTAGGGAGAAGGAGCTTGCGAAGAAATACTACGATAAGCTCTTCAAGGAATACTGTATTGCTGACCTCAGCAGATACAAAGAAAATAAGGTTTGTCTTTTACTTTTTTTAACCTTGTGAAGCCTGACATAAGAAAAGATAGTCTGAATCAAATTTTTCAAAACGGAACAGTTTATTGAACCTTTAGACACAAACGTTTGCATAATATGTGTTTTGTATTGTATTTGATTCATCACGCTTTAATTGCCTAAATAGTATAGTATAGTTTTGATCACGCTGATAATTTAGAAGCCATAGAAATTCACACATAGGATTACGTTTCTTAGGCTACAATACTTTTCTGGACATGTTATCTTTTAGTATCTTAAAGGGGTCATTGGATGCTACATGCACTTTTACAAGTTGTTTGAACTGAAATGTGTGTTGGCAGTGTGTGTACACCACCATCCTATGATGATAAAAATCCACCCAGTGTTTTTTTTTAATCTACTCAAATCTTTACCCCTTTCTCAAATCGAGCCGATCTCAGATGCCTGTCTGTGTGACGTCACACAGACAGGCCCCTCCCACGATAGTTTGATTGACAGTAGCGTTTCAGCACAGACTGGAGTGGCGTTTTACCTTAGGTCCGCCCTGAGTGAGCTGTCATCAGTCCGCCGTTGTTTCACCGCCGGAGCAGATGTAGACAAGAATGACTCCTAAGCGATTGAGGTGTTCTGTTGTTGGATGTAATAATGAACATAGCAGTCGTCATTTACTCCCGACATTTGAGTCGCTGAAGACGCAGTGGATTATGTTTGTTTTTGAAGGGAATGCGCCCCCGATCTGCCTAAATGCGTCTGTGTTCGCGCGAATCATTCGTGATCCAGCTTTACCTACAGTGAAGAAGTGAGTATAAGGTTTTTTAATGAATCTTTGCAAATCGCCTTTCCTTATAATGTGCTAATTAGCAAGTTTCACGATGAATGCGGCTAAAGTAAACATTCCCTCAAGAGAGCGGCTCGGAAGAGAGGGGCGGGGTCAGCAGAGCTCATTAACATTTAAAGGAAAATGCTACAAAACGGCTTACTCTGAAAAGAGCTGTTTTTGACAGGGTAAAAAGGGTGTTTTTTACACTAACTTTACCAAACTATGTTGCAGACTTTTCATTAAGACCCTAAAGGATCATATCAACTTGTGGAAAATGGGCATTCGATGACTCCTTTAAATGCTCTGTCATTTCTGATTTACTGAATTAGAACTTTTCTGTTACTAGTTTGGATTTCGGTGGCGCATCGAAAATGAAGTAATATCTGGAAAAGGTAATTCAAGAACATTTCTACTCTTCTGTACTTGTATATAAAAAAATATGTTCACACTTTAGTTTCTCACTATTAACTAACTATTAACTGTGATTTTTGCCTCAATAAACTCCTAATTTGCTGCTTATTAATAGTAAGGTATGGGGTTGGATTAAGGGATCTAAAATATGGTCATGAAGAATATGTGCATTATAAGTACTAATAAACAGCCAATATGCTAGTAATAATATGCAGCTAGTTAATAGTGAGAATTGGTCCCTAAAACATGAATATGTTCACATGCTTGAAGCATTCTGGTTGCACAACGAACAAAACAGAAGTCTAAAATTCAGAGCGATAACTAAACAATAACGTCTTCAGCCATTAGGTGGTGATAGTGTTTTACTCTGGGTAAAGTAACACTGTCATCTGACCAAATCAGGGATGGACTAGGACTGAAAAACAGCTTGACTGGCCCATCTCAGCCAGGAAGAGCTGAAAAAGACATGTTTTTGCAGTTAATTTGCATAATAAATAAG
Organism: Sinocyclocheilus anshuiensis; assembly: GCF_001515605.1. Lineage (NCBI taxonomy): Eukaryota > Metazoa > Chordata > Actinopteri > Cypriniformes > Cyprinidae > Sinocyclocheilus > Sinocyclocheilus anshuiensis. Next base: position 2,963,367 of record NW_015548217.1, on the reverse strand, counting down.
CAACCTATATCTAAACTGATCAGCTATTTAAGAATCCAAAAGTTTAAATCAAACCCGAATACACTTGTTTTCCCATTAAAATAGATATAGAGGCACATTTGATTACATTTTTATTTGTAATTCAGCAACTGTTGATGCTGAATTTTCTTTTCAGAGTAATTCAGTTGCAGATTATTACCATTTAGCATATATATTATAATATGATAGTGACCTAATTGACCTAAGGTGGTGAGTTTGCCTGTGTCATAACAAAAATCAATGATTTTGAATACTGTTGTCTCTGGGTCGTGGTTCACGGTTAAGCTTGGTAGGTAAACAAGGGTGAAGTGCGTGTAAGAATCAGTGAAATTACACAAACAAATAGGCAAATCAATGGAGAGTGATGAAATGATCGTATGCTGTCACACTTGTCATGCTTTTTCTGACCATCTGCCTTCAGGTATCGCTCGCACCCTGAGCCACAGATTGACCACCGCAAGCCACCGAAATCAGTGTTTTGATTGCCCCTTTATTATAGTTTTAATTAATCAGCTGCATTTTCTGTTTTTTTATTTTAGTGTAATTGTTAATCGTCTATATTATCCCATACATTAGAATGTGTCCTGTTTATTTATTTTTTTTCCAGAGCAAAAAAAAAAATTACTGTCACACATTTTTACTACGACTTAAAGAAGACATCCACTAAAATGTAATTCAGTGTAACAATAATTCAGTACAGGTCAGAATAAGTATGTTTCAAATTTCATTTTTACATAAATATAGGTGTCATCTATTAAAATGTGTAAAAGAATAAGTAATCATACTAAATTTTATTATATTTTAAATGCTGCTGTTTGTGAGTAAAATAGTCATAATAATAAGCAGGGGTCCAAGACCAATTGAGGGCCTCAGCACAATTTCACGGGGCCCACAAGATCCATTCAAATTATTTGAACAAGATTTATGTTTTAAAATAAGTATTTTCTATTTTAATTTGTTATCTCAGCAACTTTTATTTTATGATCAGGGTTTCCACAGTATTGGAAAACATAAATATATAAGGAAATTTTAAAAGTGTCATTTTAAAACCTGCAAGTGCCACTGAAATTATTGAAATAATAAATTTTTCTAAATATGTGAGGCTCTAAAATATTTCATCAGATGAGAAATTGGTATTTGCGAGTAAAAAATAAATATAATACATTTTTAAAATAATAATAACAAATGTTTTTAAAAAACCATAATCACAAACTACTGGAAAATTCAGTTTCTGAAACTTCTGGAATGACAGAATTCAATTATTATTTTATTTATTTAAAAGTTTTTTAATGTACTGCAACTCCTATTTTCTGTAAATAAAAAAAAATGTTTAAAAAAAAAAACAGTGGCTTTGTCAGCAGAAGTACTTGAAATACGGGGGCCCTTGGAGTCAAAAACGTTGAGAACCACTTCACTATGAGTATCACTTTTACTGTTGTACATATTTAACATTAAACTTTGAAACATAACCGGAGTAATTATCCACAGCTCAATGAGAGTGTATTGAAGCTTTCATCTTAGCACCCATCCACAACATCCTTGCACACTGGCATGTTTTGAATCAGTAAACGCCGCTCACTTTTTTCTCAAGCGAATATGAAAATCATATATGTCAAAGCATGTTTCGTGACCAACACTTTCTGTTTCTGCTGCTGCGGGACATTTTAACAGGACCCTTTAGGAGTTTGTCATGAGGAGTTCCCATCTGCTGGTCATTTTTCACAGTTCAGCATGATGAGGGCATCCCTGGGACTCCTAATGAGGGTTAACCCTGATGCGTTTTGACGCTGTTTGTCAGCTTCACTGGCTTTAACAGCTTCAGTGCTGCTCACACAAGCTAAATTGGAGAGGATAAAGTCGCATGTTCGTCATCAGAGAGACGGGGTAATTGAGAGTCTCATTATCCACATGTGCAACGTGAGGTTGATGCCTCAGTCACTCTCTCTGCCGCGAGATCATGTATCAGCCACGTCAAAGCTCAAGCCTTTCCCCAAGCTGCAACATGACATAATCCTTCACAGCAGAGTCACTTTGTGTAGTTTTTTCACAATGCAACTTGGACACATTTCATCAAAGGTCAGGAATAGCAAAAACATGCATGTCCCCGTTACCAAACCCACTGTTTTTCCTAACAAACTACTACAAAAACAATTTCTAAGAAACTCATTTTCAGATTGGCTTTTTCCATCGAGAACATACCTGGAAGACCTAATAATGTCAGTCTCAGAAATTAAAGTTTTGTACAGTTTAATTGGAAGCTTATTTTCACCACAGAATAAAAAAAATAAAGCTAATTGAGACTTTTTCAGATTTGTTCAATTCAGACCTTTTTTCTCAGAATTGCAAGTTATTAACGCGTAATTGTGAGTTTGCATCTCGTAATTGTTTTTTTTAAATAAAAAATACTGTAAAAAATAAAAAAGTTAATTGTGACTTTTTATCATAACTGAGTTTATATTTTGCAGTGACTTTTGTTTGCTTGTTTTTCTGCCATGCAATAAAAAAAGGTAGTTGCGACTTCTTTTTATCTTGCAATTCAGACCTTTTTTCTCAGAATTGTGAGTTTATATCTTCCAATTCTGGGTTTAAATCTCACATTTGAGTTTGTTTGTTTTTTAATTCCTCCATGGCATTAAAAAAGGTCATTGCAGCTTATCTCGCAATTTGAACTTTTTCTCAGAATTCTGAGTTTACAACTCATTTTTTTCTGTCACAGAAAAATAAGGGTAATTGTGACTTTTTAACTCTCAGCTCTGACTTTTTCTCAGAATTTAGTTTATATCTCGCAGTTGAGTTCCTGTTGTTTTGTTTGTTTGTTTGTTTTAATTCTGCCATGGTATAAAAACAGGTAATTGAAACATTTTATCTTGCAATCTAAATTTTCCTCAGAATTCTGAGTTTAGATCTCACTTTTTTCTGTCACAGATTTTATTTTTATTTTTTTTACTTTTTACTTTTTTGTCTCAGAATTGCGAGTTTATTTCTCACAATTCTGACTTTATATCTCACAGTTGAGTTTCTATCTCGCAATTGAGACTTTTTTTCCCAGAATTGTGAGAAAACAAGTCAGAATTGTGAGATATAAACCTATAATTGTGGAGCCCGGTCTCATGAAAATTAATATAAATAGTACGCCAAATAAAAACGAAAACTTGTGGTATTGATACGCAAAAATGGACTTTGGCGTGTATATGCTACGCACATGTTTGGC
>NW_015548217.1:2933748-2959823 GCF_001515605.1 Sinocyclocheilus anshuiensis | reverse complement strand
ATGCATATGATATGCAGTTTTCGCGTGCATATGATACGAAATTTGTTGGCATGCATATGATATGCAGTTTTCGCGTGCATATGATACGAAATTTGTTGGCATGCATATGATATGCAGTTTTCACTTACATATGATATGAAATTTGTTGGCGTGCATATAGTATGCAGTTTTCGCGTGCATATGATATGAAATTTGTTGGCATGCATATGATATGCAGTTTTCGCGTACATATGATACGCATCTACCCCACAACCCTAAACCTACCCATCGCGTAGCATATACACGCCAAAGTCCATTTTTGCGTATCAGTACCACAAGTTTTTGTTTTAATTTGGCTTATTATTTATACGCACTTTCATGAGACTGGGTTCAATTGTGAGAAAAAAAGTTTGAATTGTGCTATAAAAAGTGACAATTACCTTAATTTTTTTCTTCCCCAGTGGAAATAAGCTTCCATACTTTAAGCAATTTTCAGCAGAAGTGTGCTTGGGCTCAGGTGATCAGGTACAGGCCAAAGCCGATCCAGACGGCACACTGTCAGAGGTGTGGGAAGCCTGGCAGAAAAACTCCCTGATGATGCACTTTTCCCTCGGCTCCAATCTGGAGGATCCCCTTGTAAGCCTGCTGGAGCTAATGTCAGCCCGCTGATATCTGAGGTGAAATGTTGGCCAGGCCAAGGTCACAGGAGGAGAGTGGCTTTCGCTCTGTCTGTCTCTCTCGCCGTTTTCTGTCAGTAATAGCAGCGAAATGACATGCAGCAGTTACAGCCTGTTCTCCGCTTGGCTTCTCACTGCTTATGCTCTGCATGTATTTTCATCAGGCAGAATCAGTTTAATCCAGGGGCTGGATTCACAAAACATACTTAAGAACCAAATCCTTCATTTTCTAACATCAGAATAAAGTTAAGAATATTTTGTATTCCCAAAAACATTACGTAAGAATATTTGGTAACACTTTAGAGGTAACACTATTCACTATTAACTAGTTGCTTATTGGTATGCATATTACTAGCATATTGGCTGTTTATTAATGCCTTATTCTACATGACCATATTTTAGATATCTTATGCCTACTCCATAACAACTACCTTACTATCAATAAGCAAATAAGTAGGAGTTACTGAAGGAAAACTCAGTGTTAATAGTGAATCTAAAGCATTACCAAATATTCTTCTGTGTATTTTGTTGATCCTGACAACATTGCTGTGCCAAAACATATTCCTATCTCTAAACGTAACCCTAACTGTAACTTACCCCTGAAATCAAAGGGAAATTATAGTTAATAAACACTGGTTGTGAGCCTAAACTTGACACTAATTGTAAACTTATCCCTCATCTGATTGGCTGATTGGAATTGTATTGACAGGTGAGTAGGCGGTCCTTAATTGTTGTTTGGGATGCATTAAGGCACATTATACATAGGGTTGGGTACCGAAACCCGGTACCAATATGGCACCGGTACCTATGTAACCGGTATGTACTAGATGCCTCATTTCGGTGCCATGCCTGAGCGATCGATTGAAATATTTGTCTTCTGGTTCTCTGAAACGAATGTAAGAAGCATCATCACCGGCACTCCGACTTAAAAGCTCAACTCGGGAAACGAGAGCATCCGAGGAGTGCGTGAATGCAGTAATTACACTTGCTCTGATGGCAGCAGGTAGCCTTTCGTTAACTAAGCTAAACATGCTTAAATTAAAATGCCTAAAGCTAAACTTCCCTTGTATTCACATTTCTAAACTTGTCCAACAAATGAGAACATTATAACCTTTTTACTCCACAACACCAGTCAAATGCTTCCTTCTGTGATCTGATGTGGCTTCTTGTCACAGAATGAGGCAGAAAATATGTTCCATAGGCTACTTTAAAAAGAATACATCGATTAGCAATGGATTATAAATATACTTAATTATTATGAAAATACCAGAGATGGCTTGAATATAAACTTGATAAACTATATTGTCACAGTCGAGTGTTTATTGTCTTTGTTTTATCATTCAAAACATTTATATGTTCTGTTGTGACTGGATATGTGGATATTCTGTGCGAGAGCGCCCTCTGGCGTCCAGTATGAATGAAACAGACATCATGTGTTTATAGTGCTATGGCCAATCTATCGTTTTGGGGGAATTTTTATTTATTTGTTTTTTTTAATAAGTATCAGTTTAGGCACCGGAACCGTTTTAAAAGTATCGATTTGGCACCGGTATCGAAAAAAAAAAAAAACGATACCCAGCCCTAATTATACACTACTAATGTGATATGAATGTGTTTCAAAACACCTCCAAATGTGGTTCCAGTGTTCCAATTAAAAAACATTTTGACATGTCTGATAACATGCATCCGGATCAACTGAGACAGGTGTTAGTACCAGGTGTAAATGTGGCTTATTATATACTTATAGGGACCTGAAAGCTTAGTCAAACTAGCCAAATTATGTTATACAGATATGCAGATCTCTAAGCATTTGAATTCTGCACAGTTGACCGTGCTGCTTCTTTTGGGGCCTGATCGTCAGTTTTTCTATATATTTTCTGTCATGTATGTTCAGTGCAGCTCTGTGTATTTCACATGTGGATGTCCTGAATTACACAGGCCAGTTCCTCTGTGGAAACAGGCGCTGTGAGAATAAGGAGGGTCTGAAGAGCTGGGAGGTGAATTTTGCCTATGTGGAGCAGGGGGAGAAGAGGAACGCCTTGGTGAAGCTGCGTAAGTGCCGTCTAAAGCTTGCATGCTGTAATCTCCTCCACTCACAGGACACAGGGGTGGAGCTAATCAAATTAGTGCCAAATTAGGGAAGCCCATGTCTGGATTTGTGAGATTCAGTAGTTTTTACTGCTAATTAAGCACGATTATTGCTTTTATTAGTGTTGATGTTACTGTTACTGTTGATGAAAAAAGAAAGCTACTTTACCTCAACGGGCTGCAGTGCATTAACATGTCTTTTAAGTATAGATTACTGTACTTAGTGTATACTAAATATAGTTTATTAAAGTAGGGCCAAAAAATCAGAGACATCATAGAAATCTGGGATTCAAAATTAAGTTTTAACCTGGAAAAACTTTTAGGATTCTGACAGTTTTTTTAATCAAAGACACATTATGACATAAAAGCATAAGAAATATTAAAGAAGTGTTAATTATACATTATTTGAGACACTAATTAAATGTAAACTAAAGCTATCTATCATCTATCTATCTATCTATCTATCTATATATATATATATATATACTGTATATACACACACACATATATGTACACACACACACACATTTGATGATTTTTTTTTATATACATATATCATCAAATGTTTGGAATACTTAAGGTGTTCCAATGTTTTTGAAAGATGTCTCTTATTAAAGCTGCATTTATTTGATCAAAAATAAGTAATATTGTAAAATATTGTTACCCTTTAAATATATATTGTATTTATTTAGGAACCCCAATGTGCATGGTTTACTCAATCACTACACTGTTACATTTGACATTTTTTTTTAATTCAGATAAAGTCAAAGGAATTTGTTTCAGTCTTTTTAAATATTGACCTATCGTCACATTATATTTCAAGGTCTGTGTCCAGAGTGTTCCTTTAAACTAAACTATCATCACAAGTAAGAACATTCAGCCATTACAAACACAATTACATGTTCAGATATTCTTAGACCTGGAGACCTCGACTTTTAAACTGTGATACCTGTTCCAGGAGAAAAGAAGTAACAGTGAAGAAGAGACGGCGATCAAAAGAGAATGTGGACAAGTCACTGTCAAAGACATCCAAATCATCCAAAAAGCACAAGCGCAAACACAAAAAGAGGCGCAAAGGCAAGTACATTTTCATTGCAAATCAAGCTTCCAGACATTTCCCAAGACATGGAAGTTTAGGAAAAGCATTTCACTGCCTGTATATGCTTAACTTTGTTGTATTTTTGCGGTGGTGTTTTGTACTCGGACTTTAAAAGAGAACCAGAAAAAACAAAACAAAGGAATGCAAGCTTGGTTTAAATTCTAGAGTTTATGTTGACCAAAGTTGCTTGTTAAATAAAACCATTTTTTTCTGTACAGAATACTCATCTTCAAGTTCAGAGGAGTCCCAGGGTTCAGATAAAGGTATGCATACCACTTTTTCCACCAAAAATGACTAATGACTGTCATCTAGCACCCTCAGGCAGAGAATGTACTCAGTATAGCTTAATAACTAGACCTCTGAAACAACTCCACTAACATCTTTATTCAGACAAATCCCAGGTAATAGCAGATTTTGGATGGGGCATTTCAATCCCTGACCTTAAATATTGCACGTGGGCATGTAACTCACCCCACACTGAGTAGTTCTTTTACCACAAAACCTTTATCAGGCATAAATCCTGCTATAGCAAGAGATATGTGAGTCTGATGTGGTGTGTTCTCCAGATGCAGAGGGTGGAGAAGAAGAGGAAGAGGGTCCTTCAGAGTCAGACCACTGGAGGGGTCCAGCGCCCACCATGGAGGAGAAGTCACGGTGAGTCCCGTTTATGAATCATTACGATATATTTTATTACAATGTGGAGTATATATGCACACAAATGTGAGAAATGTGTTTCTAAAGCTCTTGAATGCTGGGAATGTTTTTCTAAAAACGTCTGGTTCTCTTTCAGGGAGGAAGAGTTTGACGAGTATTTTGAAGACATGTTTCTCTGAGTCGAGGAAAGGAAGATCCAAGAGAATCTCATGCCTACTGTTTTCTTTTATACCGGTTAGCTTTGTTTTTGAGAAGTGTAGTTTGATTACAATTTGGTGATTATTATTTACATTTTTTGTAATAATTTCTACTGGGTTTCATTCAAGCATAAAAATGTGCATGTGTAGGCCTTATTCATAAACATTACCACATTTTGTGTGTGTGTGTGTGTGTGTGTGTGTGTGTATAACATGATGATGCCAGGGGTTAAATTGGGATTTGCTATGTGCTATATCGAGTTTATATATATATATATATATATATGTGTGTGTGTGTGTGTTTGCAATTGACATAATTGCACAAAATTGAAATTATAAAGCGCTTGTAAAATCGTTTTTATGTATACATGCAACATCTGATATAATAGTTTTATGACTGATTCGTGGAAATATTTGTTCTGCTCAGATTTTGTATGAATGAGTGTTTATCAGTATAAGTGTTTGTTTACTTACTTTTAATGTTTAGTGAGCTCAAATAATGATACTGAAGAGATATTTGGGTTCCTGTAAGTACAGCAGTCAATAACAGTATTTTAGGAACCCATAGTTACTTAACAAGCTACTGAGTTTACAGGCAGACCCTATCAATGTTTGTATAATCTGACCCATTAAATGTTGACAGAATGACAGACGTGCTGTTGTCCTTTATGCCTAGAAATCACAAACGCATTAGCACTGGGTTTTTAAAATGGACAGACTTTCTATTTTATACCCCTCACGTCAGCCTCTCAGGACAAGCTCACTTGGTCACGGTAGACTGTCAAACTGCCCCGGGCCTTGGCTTACCCAATGGTGGCTGCCAGCCAATCAATGTGAAGAATCAGTCAGATGGGGTCAGAAAGCCTTTTGTTCACTCTGATCCGTTATTCAGCATGTATAATATGTATAAGTTCCCATGTGATTGCATTTTTGATGCATTTCTGTGTTTCCACAAATCATAAAATGACAGGTGGAGTCTAGAGTTATAAAAGTTAAACATGAAGCCTTTGGCTCTATATTGAAAGACCCATAGAAAGAGAAGTCATTTGTCTCGGCTGTCAGCCAATTACCTGAGCCTCTTTACCTGGGGATGATCCAGCTTTATTAGGTAATCCGCTGCATGATAGAAAAGTCAGGAGAGGTTCCTCCTGACATGCCCTCTAAGCAACCTAACAGAACTGTGCAGTCACAGAGAACTCAAGCTAATAGCGGATATGGTCAAAGACTACTTGAGACTCTGGAAAGTTCAGAATAATGCCTTTATTTGTTCACATGACATCATTTACAGTATATGTGTGGTAGTATTAAGTAAATAAGATGATCAGATATCAGTCCCACACTCACTCCAAATGACAGTAGATATTATTATACACAATCCTAGCAAAATGCATTAACCTGAGATGAGATTTACTCACTTTTGGCCTCTTCAGTCTGATCTGGACTTAGAGGGTTTGACATTTAAGTGTAGTCACTAGTTCCAGTGAAGTTATTTAGACTGCCGTGGCCCCTGTTATTGGATTAAAGGCCTTAACTGATTTTTCTAACAAGCGGATATTGCATAAGATTATATTTTTTTCAATGTATTTACTACAGCTCTCCATAGGTTACTTGTTTTTGTCGGTGCCTGGTGTTTTTTCTAAAGCAGAATGACCTATTTTTGATATCAGTGGTTCATTCGCTAGTTTAACAGTTACTGCTGTCATCAGATTCTCCAAAGATCAGAAAAGAGAGACTTTGACTTCACGAATTGGGTTTGTGCTGTCTGCCAGAGGAGATATCAGTAGTCTTCAGTAGTCTGCTTTAAATAAACATGGTATTTAAAGATTAAAATGGAGTGAATCTCAGGAGCTGCTCCCCCATCAAACTCACTTCAAATCTCCTTATAGGTTTACATGTTCAAGTACTGACCGTTCCCCCTTGCCTTGTCATAGCATGCAATGCACTTTCTTTAAATATTCCCTGACGTTTTGTATGCCCTGCTCACGTCTCCATAGAATACCACTTAAACATTATTTAAATGTTTGGTATCAACAAATACCTCTATGTTATCAATTGATATTCTATGTAATACACTCATATTCAATAATACTTTATGGTTGAAAACTATGTGTGATGCTTAGATATCAATAAATGATTAAAGAACAAACATCAAAGTTCTGGTCATAAATGTTCTCCACATATTCACAGAATTAGCCATATCGCATTCTCAGCTTCATCTTCTTTGGAGAACAAAAAAGTAGAAAAGACATCCATCCAAACACAACTGCGACAAGCAGATGCAAATGCAACTTGCAAGATCTTTAGCCTTGGCAGTGCCATCTTTCCTTTGAACAACTCGTAGTCAGTGTGCAAGACTTGTAGCATGAGATCTTTGTACATTTCACAAAGCGCTTGCTAATAAGAAATCAGCTTCTAAAAGCTTATTCAAATGAGTTGGTCCTTCAACCCTAAACAAAGCAACTGAAATGTATTAAAATATGCTTTGCGGTAGTTTAAAAGTAAAGTGTGTCATTTAATGTGATGTTAAAATGCTTTCAAACCAAGTTAATATGCAGAGAAATCTAAAAGAAGTTGATTTCACAAAAAAAAAAAAAAAAAAGTGTTCTGCTATTAAAACATTAGGCAGCCCAACAACAGAAACACCAATGGTGTTTGTTTGGGGGCGGGGCTATCTGTGTGTTTGACCAATTACAGATGAGGGGTGTGTTGAGGAAACTTGTTCGAAAACATCGAAACTTGTCAGCATTTTTGCAATTCTCACTTGGTGGAGAAATTACACACTTCACCCTTAAGTGTGATTCAGTGAATTCATCAAAAGAATAAATATCAAATTGGAACTCCTATGAAATCGAGAAGTATGCTATTTTGAGAAATTAGCAACTGGTAAGAAAGTTGTTCATACGTATTGCTCTAATTCTTAATGTTATGCTGTTTGCATGACATACAACAGTCTTGAGAACTGTTATGGACTCAAAAGCCGTACATCAGGTAAGCTCTGTGAACTACAGCACTATAAACATTTGTAGAGTTGTGTTTTCGGCCACCACTGTGTGGCAAGTTGCATATGCAGTACTTCCTCCAGCGTAGTTAGTTGTTAAAAGGTACAGTCGAGGTGAAATCAGTGATTAGGTACAAGCTTGAAATTGTCTATATGGTGCACTAGGCTGGCACCCCATCATAAAGAACATCTGACAGGTACAGTTCTTCCCTTTCTGGTGAATGCCTACGTGTTCACTTGGAGAAGGTACTTCCGAGGAAATGAGACAGAAAGCTGGTGAAAATGTAGTGGTCCTAGGAGCACGTTTCACCTCCCTCTACATGCTGGCCCAGACTTCTCTGTGGCTCTGAATTTCTGTCAGATGATGTTTAAAATATGGTACAGGTTTTGGACTTTCCTCCCTCTCCACCATCCTCACCAGCGGCTTCAGTGAAGAAAAAAATAGACGACAGAAAATCAAGTTGCTGCAAAGTTATGACCGTTCCCCCAAGGCTATGAGGTCGGATTAGCACAAGGTATGCCATAAACACTTTCAAAAGGTTCAAATATGTCGAATCTGGGTACTATTATGCACCCTTTAGGGGTAAGTAAGGTACAAAAGTGTACCTTTGGAAAGGGTCTCTTTTTTTTGCATCCCTTGCCATTTTCTGATCTGCTTAAAGGGATAGTTCACACAAAAATGAAAATTTTGTCATTAATTACTCACCCTCATGTCGTTCCAAACTTTGCTCATCTTCGTTCAAGAATTGTTGATTAAAGTCATTATTCTTGTTTTCTTTGCACACAAAGTATTCTCGTAGCTTCGTAAAATTACGGCTGAACCACTGATGTCGCATGGACAATTTTACAGATGTCCTTGCTACGTTTCTGGGCCTGGGAATATTTCAGTTGCGTTGCATTGTTTCTGAGCGCAGGGTCAGAAAGCTCTCGGATTTCATCAAAAATATCTTAATTTGTGTTCCGAAGATGAACGAAGGTCTTACAGGTTTGGAACGACATGAAGGCGAGTAATTAATGACAGAATTTTCATTTTTTGGGTGAACTATCCCTTTAATCTACAATCCCTGTCCACAAACGAACAATAAGATGTCAACTAATGGGTCCAACATACCTTTTTTAGCCTGCTCCTCTTCTAGTCGTTTTCGTTCATTCTCTATAGCGTCTACTTTTGCTTGATAAATATCAGCCAGTTCCTTCCAATGGACCCTGTTGTTGTTCAGGCCATCGAACATGGGAGTGATCTCTTTGTGGAACCTTGAAAATTCCTGTGCGAGAAAAGAGGCCTGTTACTGCAAGCATTCACAAGCACACCAGTAACTGCTGATCCATCATTCCCTGTCAGAACACCTAAGCAATGTTGTGCTGACATGCCAGAAAGAGGCCATTATGGACAGATGCCCCATTTACATGGATGTCTGGATTGTGCAAAAACAAAATTGATTGACAGTTGGGTGGATTTACCTTGTACACAAACGAGCACACGAAGTCAATGAAACCACACTGCATTTTCGGAAGTTCATCCGACTTGTTCCTGTCCATCATGGGCTGAGAAAAGATTCAAAGGATACGTATTCTCATTCAAGCACTACTTTTATCACAATGCGACCTTTCTAAAAGCAAAACTGATCTCCACAAACTTACAATGGGTTGTTGGTCTAGCACAGTCCTCTCCAGGTCTCCCTGCTCCCAGAATTCAGCTGCCACCATGAGAGCCACCTTCGGATAGAGCGTGTTTAGGTTAAATGAATGTCTTTTAACCCAATGCTGGATAATCCTAGCCATGAATAACCAAAGTTGCACCTACTTTGCTCTGGACCTCCCATGGCTTGGTAATGGCAGACAAGTCACATCCAGTCATCATCATTGCCCTGTTTGGAATCAAACACATGTCTTCAAACTCTCAATTCAGTATGTTCTCAAGTAGCAGGGTTCTACTGAGAAGTGATGCTTACATAATGATTTCCTTCCTAATGGGATTGTTGGCCACATAGGCAATCGCTTCCTTCTCATCAGCCATTGGTTCGGTGGCATCAACGATCTTCTGGAACATGGTCCTTTTTCTGGGTTGGGAAGAAAATGGGATCATCATCGATACGATATGTTTAAGAGTGTCTCTAGATGAAGGCATGCTCTTGAGAGCTTACTTGAAATACAAGGCCAGGTCAGTTGCAATGATGCAGACATCGTGCAAGTGCTGGACTGTCTCAAACTGGCGTTTCTGCAGACTTTGGAAAATGTTAACGCTCTGTAAAAAAAGAGCCACAAAATAAAGTTTACCTGGCTGTCATATTGAGCTCTGGAACACTTTGTGCTTTATGACATAACAAACCTCTTCTGCCATCAGCGTCTTGCTGTAATCAAGATGGTGCCTTTCCAAGATGGAGGAGCCATGGAGCTTGGCCAGTGGTGATGTGCTCCTGCATTGGAAATGGATTGTGAGTAAAATGCCTTCTGTGTCTTTTTTGAAAATATTAGTAGTAAAAAATATATATGCTAAATTACTTTGTCTGGTAGAGATTGTTGGTACCCCTGTGGTCAATGTCGTGACAGAATGCAGCCGCTACCATCGCAAAGGCATCAAGGTCGGAGTAGTATTTTCTCAGCCTTCCAGTCTTTTGGGACAGCAAACGATATTCAGTATTACAGCCTCTTTGGTGGCAAATAGCATGATGTGTGGATTAAAAAACGTACTTGCAGAAGACAGAACATGGTCTGGCCCACGTTAAACCCGTGCCTCCAGTTATGGTATGTGATATCTCTGTAGCCTTTTCGTACAGTGTACATCCATTTTGTCAGGACCTGGAGCAAGTGTAGACCCAAAAAAATGTCATCCCAAAACTGAAGGAACTACATGAAAGTCCAATAACAGTTGACATGTAATTCCTTATTTACAGATTTGTTGCCAAACAGTTGCATTCATAGGCCCAGATTTTTTTTTCCATAAAAAAATGGAAGTTTGTGAATGGTGGACATCTGATTTCTGTGGAAATCTGCTGAGCTTTCTGTGCGAGTCTGGTAATCGCTAATCACCTGCCAAAAATAAACACAGGCTCTAGTAATAAGATGAGTGCTGCTTGGAAAATTAGCCTTGAGCGGTTGTTGCACTACACATCCATTTATATGTATGTGAATGCTGAAGACCGGCAACACAGACCTCTTCTGAATTAAAAGCACACTAACTTTAAGGCTGCAAATGTGCAGTGTTGCAGGAAATTGGTGTAGATTGTCTATTTTTATAGTTTGGATTTATTATTATTTGTTAAATTGATGCGTTTAAATAAGATACCACAGAGCATGACATCACATCACGACTGTTGCACTGTTCAAAGAAATACAGTATATGGTAGTTTGACCGCCCCAATATATTATTTTGGAAATGATCATAAAGTCCAGTCTCACCTCTGCTGGCACTTTGAACTTCTCTACCACTCCAAGTTCAAAGAAACAGCGAATGCCACACTTGATAAGGTCAAGCTCAGAGACAGGCAAGTCACTAAAACTAAATAGTAGCAGATCAACATCTTTGGCTTCTGGAATGTTGGCTCTCTGTGTATTAAAATACAAGTAGATAAATTTAAAAAGTCATGTTCAACATTTAAGATCAATAATATGTTCGCTATGAATATATTGGTTCAGAGTAAAAAAAAAGTCATACCAAGAGTTTGTACATTTCTCTCTGATCGCAGTCCTCAGGGTTCATGTCAAACTTCTCCTTCGTGTTCTAACGAGACAAAAAATGTTTAGTTAACATAATAAAGACTGCAGTTTCTTTAAAGCATGAGCTTGTATGATGCCTCACCAGAATCTGTTGGACTTCAGCTGGGGTGGCTTTGGTCTGGTACATGACCATTTCCGCTGCAATCTCTCTTCTCCACTCTGTCCGATTCAGTTTGTCATATGTGTCACAATTCAGTACAGACCATCCTAGGAACTGTGTTAGGGCCTAAAACAAAGTCAGAAAACCACATTAGTGTTGCAGCACTAGATTAAAAGGAGCTAACGGGATGGTGACCCTTTAACGACTCACTTCAGTAATTTGTTCATCCTGCTCATCGAATGGCTTGCCATCTTTCCGATTGAAGAAAGTGGCAACACCCACAATTTCTTCTTTCTTGTTGACAATAGGAAGGGACAGGACGTTTTTGATGAGGAAACCAGACTCGTCCACAGCTTCTTTCTGAAGAGTGAAGCAATTAAAAGAGTGGTATTTACATTCACCTTGTCAATAACCTAATCAAAATGATGACTAAAATAAAGTGTTTTCTGTCTCAGTTTGAAGGTTACAGGTTTGTGTCTATTTCAGGTGTGGATCAGGAACAGTATGAGCTCTGAGAGGGTTTATCCTGGAATGGATTACAGTACCTGGAATGTAAAGTAATCATCAGCAGCAACATTCATCATGTTACAAATCTGGAGAAAGAAAAATAAAACAAGATTTCCCTCAGTCAGCATAAGCGATAATACAGCAAGTAGTCGTTTACCCCATTGAGTAGCTCATTTAACTTGGGTTAAGTCACTGGTCTCAAACTCAATTCCTGGAGGGCCAAGGATCTGCACAGTTTAGCTCCAACCCTAATCAAACACACCTTTGGACCAAAATCTCTGCGGAATGTTTGTAGCACCTTGTTAAATATATGCCATGAAGAATTAAGCCAGTTCTGAAGGCAAAACCTGGTATTGGTAAGGTGTACCTAATAAAGTTGCTGGTGAGTGTATGTGCCTGTTTAGAATTTAACTTCAAAACTATAGGCATTAATAGAGAGTGGTCTTTCTGAAAAAATTCCAATAGATCAGCTTTTTGGGTTCCCCAAAGAACCTTACAGTGAACAGTTCTTAAAAGAACTATTTTTCGTAGTGTGAAGAAGAAGAATCTAAAGAACCCTTTGTGCAGTTGACAAGGTTCCATGGATGTTAAAGGTTCTTTATGGAACCATAGATGCCAATAAAGAACCTTCATTTTTAAGACTGAAGGGTGTTCATTTGGGTTCAGGTCTGGTTCAGGCCTTGTGTACAGTTTTGTTTATTTACTGGAATAGCCAAACCTATTAGAAAATGGTGTCCAGATACAGTGTTTGTATGTGGTAGAATATGACTTACGACATTTGAGTTTTTACAATATGAGCAAAGAACGTGTTTTTATGCATTAAAAAAATTATGCTTACGGTATGACTTTGATCTCTTCTTTGCTCTCTAAGAGATAATCAATGATCTTGTAGAAATTGATTTCCTGTTAGAAGATAAAAGAAGTTGTAATAATACTAGACAGCAATACTGACTTGTTTACCGAAGAGAAACAAATCTGTTACCCTGCCGTCAGGTGTCTTTGGGCCTTTGTACGGCTCCACATCTCCCAATTTAACCGGCCACTCATCGTAGAACTCCTAAACAATCAAAGCAAGGTTGAGTGTTTTCATGAATCGCTGATCAATGACCAAATGAAGGATGATCACCATATGTCACAAACCTTTTCTTTGGTCATGTCCAGAAGGCCGACAGAGTACCTCTCGCACTGGAGGTAGGTCCTGACGGTGTACAGGGCCTTGTGAAACTGTCGCTCAATGTCCGTCAACTCTTCAAACACTTTGCTCGCAGTCCATAGAAGAACCTGTGGCAGCAGTTTACAGTCAGAGTCAAGATCCAAATCACAGTCAAATATTAAGTGTTGTAGTCCGTAGCATTACCTGGCTTCTTCTAGATTCCACATTATACATGTATGAGGTGTAATGCTGTAGGGCAATGACTGTGGCGAAGGTGATGTACTTGGAGAAGAGCTGAAAAACATTTGTAAAACATTTACTTGATAAAAAAAATGTCTATGCTTATACTGACAAAGTGAAATTGTAGTCTTAAAAAGGTCCGTTCACACCAAGAATAACTATAAAGATAACTGTAACTTTAATTATATTAGCATCCACAGCAACGCACCACAACGTTCTGTTTATTATATGCGTATGCATGCTGCAGTTTTGTCGTCTGCCGGTTTAAATGCTTGTGAGTCGGGTGAATTCTAATTGGCTGTCAACGTTTTAATCGTTCAGTTGGGAATAAAACTAAGCGGTAACCGCTGGTAAGCTAGTATGCTTTATGGGCAAAAGTATGTGGACACCCAATTACGGCTACTCTAATACGTCTGTTGAACTGCTAGATAATGCAACTATCAAATCAGCCAATCACATGGCAGCAATTCAATGCATTTAGGGATGTAGACATGGTCAGGCGATTTGCTGAAGTTCAAACCGAGCATCAGAATGGGGAAGAAAGTTGATTTAAGTTGGTTAGATGGGCTGGTCTGGGTATTTCAGAAACTGCTGATCTACTGGGATTTCCTCACACAGTCATCTGTAGGGTAGCCTATATAGAGAATGGTCCAAAAGAGAGAAAATATCCAGTGAGCTGCAGTTCTGTGGGCAAGAAGGTTGCCTGGTATGGTAAGTCTCGATTTCTTCTGTGACATTCAGATGGTAGGGTCAGAATTTTATGACATGAAAGTATTGATCCATCCTGCCTTGGGTCAGTCTGCTGCTGCTGCTGGTGGTGGTGTAATGGTGTGGGGGATATTTTCTTGGCAAATTTTGGGTCCCTTAGTACCAACTGAGCATCATTTAAACACCACAGCCTACCTAAATATTGTTGCTGACCATGTCCCTCCCTTTATGACCACAATGAACCCATCTTGTGGTGGCTACTTCCAACATAACGTGGCATGTCACAAAGCTCAAATCATCTGAAACTGGTTTCTTGAACATGACAATGAGTTCACTATACTCAAAATGGCCTTCATAGTCATTAGATCTCAATCCATTAGAGTACTTTATGTTTGGGATGTTCTTCAGAAACCTACGGGTGACGTCACGGACACTACGTCCATGTTTTTATACAGTCTATGAATAAAACGTTTCTGGAAGAAATCCCAGCGATATCGTTCCTCTGTCTCGTTAGCGTTATAGTAGTGGTGTGAAGTGTGAACCTCATAGAATAGGGCAAATAATCTGATCAATCTGATTCAGCACAAATTTGAGGTCAGAATCACATGATTTCTGCTTTGTCATTTTTCAGATACTCACGTCTTCATCTGCTTTGGAGAATTCATTTCCTCCCACTTTGTTTATTACCATGACCACACCAAGTGGGTCTTTCCCGTTCATGAGAGGGGCAGCCAGCATGTTTTTAGTGGTGTATCCTGTTTGCTTGTCCACAAAATCACTGAATTTGGGATTCTAAGGAACAAATACATTGGTTAATGTTCCATACAGCTGTTTCATAATGCACTGGTTGAAATAGAAATGGGTTAAAACTGCTTAATACAAAATATCCATTAATTCCTCCACCATTTTAGCCAGTAGGCTACAGCATGTTTGCTTAAATAACAAAATTATAACATTTCTGTACATAGAATAAAAAATGTGAAACATATTTTCATATTATTAATATATATATTTTCAAACTCGAAAACTTAAGAACTGTTTCTAAATTAGACGTTTTAATCAGTCATAATAAGGGCTGCATCTATTAATTAAAATGATCTCTTTAGATAAGGTATTTGGATTTGTTCTCTTGTCACTGAGACTAATTCTACCTAAATTTACACTTCTGTGTTATGAAGGTTAATAGATTTAACCCTGTCTCGGCCACTTAAGCTGAGGTTGCACTGGTGTGCCATGATTAAACACCATGCTGGTATTTATAGCATACGTATGCATCTTTAATTATTATTATTATTTTTTTTTTTATCATACTACTCATATAATGCATTGAAGGCTGTATGGATATGCTGGATGATATCAAATGTGTATCATGTTCTATAGTAAAGTACATTTTGTTTGGTAAAACTTTGGTATTTGACATTTTATTGTAGATTTAATGTATAAAACTTTGCAATGAATATAAATATGTAACATTTTTCTCAGCAGTTTTACTGTTGGCTTATGTAGAAAGCATATAAAGAGTAATTCTCACTTTCACAGTTTATGTTCATAAGTAAGTATTCTTAATTATGAGTTAACAAGTGCTGATGCTTTGGTTAAAAAACTTGGCACATGTTAAAAAAAAACTTGACAGGACAGTCATTTGTTGCTAAATAATATCAAGATGTAGCAGGCTATCAGGAGCAGAGAAAATAAGCAGCTTTTCTGCAGGGGGTTGACTGACCTCCACAGTCACCACGGGACAGAAAAAGTTTAATCCTTTGTCAAACGAATAGTCGACTTTCAGGTAACAGGCCTGCCTAATAAACCTAAGAAGATGATTTGCTTGCAACTTACCGCGTGTCTTTTTATAAATGAACATGTGCAAAGCATATTAGAGCACTATAAAAAGCAAAAACACAGCTCTTGCTCTATGACCTAAAAAGGCTTTCCCCTCTGTAAGCTAATGTAATTTGGTTAATTCAGTCATATTAACATAATAATGTGTTTGACTATAATAATGCCAGTTATTTTAGCCGGCACCACGTTAAGAACATATTTTGAGTTGCTGACAAAACATGTTTGTTTAATGTGGATGATCTGCATAGGCTGTCATCTATTAAGGATATAAAAACAGTTTAATGGTCTTTTTAAAAACGGTGTTTCTGCAGTTCTACACACAATTTACACAGAAGATACATAGCTATATGCTATTTGAAAAAAAGGAGGAGGATTTGCATGAAGTTAAAGTGGTATAACTTCATGTTTGTATGCAAAATAACAATACATTGATTATAGATAAGTTTTATTTACCCTGTTTATTTCTTTGCTCCAAGTATTGTGGCATTTAAAAATTAGAACATTTTATCTCAATCCATAAAGCAGCTGAATGCCTTCAAACTCTATAAATTACTTGCAATGTAACCCCCTTAAGTTGAAATTCATTTGTTATAATTTGCTTTTATATATTTTGGTATGAATTATTTGTAAATTATTTTGTTTTTAACTTTTTTTTATTATTCATTTGATACATGTAATATTTTTTGCAGAGCTTTAATAAAGGTTAAAAGGAGAGCTATAAAAGACAGCTTTGCCTCTTTTGCTCACCTGTTTGACATCGGGAACATTAGCTGGTTTTTTGGTGGTCACTATTTGGCCAACTATGCCAATGTCAGTAGGGAAGACAATTTCAGATTGAGGGTTGACCAAGTTTGCCTCGTATTTCGAGGTAGGGGTGATATCGAAAAGACACGTAGCGAGCTCAGGGATGCCGTTTCTGGCTCGGTATATGAAATAGCTGCAGCGGTCTGCGTTCACCAGCATACATATCCTCTGCAGGACCTTGTGCATGGCCTTTTCCATAATGGGCTGCGAATGCATTTCTTTGATCATGTCAAAGATGATGGTGGCCTCCTGGATTTGGCTGACATCCTTGAACGAGGCTGGATCTTTGATATCAAGGTTCTCGGTAAAAGCAGCGGCGATGACCTCGCATCGGACATTCTTGTCGAAATATTCTTTGGCAAACTGAGGGTTATTCTCCAAGTATTTTTCAACACTATCCTTGTCTGCCATTTTGTAGTGTGCTTCTTTGCTCGTCCTCTCACAGATTCATTACTAGTGGGGAGTCAGGATGAAAAGTGAAGCTTCTCAGTGATACCCTCCTTCAGATAGGTGCATCCTCCAGAGCAGAGATCAGTGCAGGTCTCCTCCGACAGGCTGCCAGAGAATAGTGGCTTACATGACATTAAATCCCTAAACTTTCTTAACCTGCAAATCCCCACCATGATCATTTCATGTTAGACAATCCAGTCGGAGTCAAACACCTCTGTTTTCTCTTGGGGAGAAAGTGTCGGTACACGACATGATATTTGTCACATTGGTTTGTCGATTAGACTGATAGTGTTTCTGATCTAATACACCAGTGTTTATGGGTCCATTGGGCCCAGTATGCACACAGGGACAGCGTCTCTTATATATATGCTTATAGCACTTGCTTAAAACCATATATTTACTACATAAATGGACAAGTGATATGTCAGTCACCTGAATGCAAATGTCTTGTAAGCATTGTCCTTATTAAACCTAGCGCTCAAGCTCTCCGAGTAAGAAAATAAATTCTCAGAATTGGGCTATTATTAGCATTTTTTTGCACTTTCTGCACCCAGAAAAGATGCTGGACACCCAGGATCTATTTCCAATGATAGGATTAGACCCGATCTGTCACTCTGCCAGATGTATAAAAGGATCTGTCTCCTTTTTCTCTGATGTCGTGGAAGTGTCAGGCATCCAGAATGTAAAAAAGAAAAATACTTGCATCATATGTACCTGGCTTTGTAAATCCAGAATTAAGTAAAAGTGATTATCAGGATATCCTCTCTTGAAAGGACAGAGCCTGGCTTGGCACTTCAGAGCGCTCACACGTTTAAGTTCACAGTCCGACAGACAGAACAATGCTAAATTTACCACACTCACCATTAATTTAATTGGATGTTGATTGATAAAATATCACACATGCTATGTGTTAAATAGCCAACTGTGTATGTAGAGCCTGATATGCATGCATTTGAACAAAAACAAACAAGTGCGTTATGTATTTATTGATGGACTTTGAGCAGACAAGTGCATGGAGAAGGTTTGGCGATATTAGCTTATTTTGAGATCTCTTCACCTCAGGCTTGCAGTAAAGTCTTGAGTTGTTGAGACCCTAGGGTTGGGTACCGAAACCCGGTACCAATATGGCACCTATGTAAACGGTATGTACTAGAACCGAATCAGAATGCAGATCTTGGTGCCATGCCTGAGCGATCGATTGAAATATTTGTCCTCTGGTTCTCTGAAATGAATGTAAGAAGCATCATCACCGGCACTCCGACTTAAAAGCTCAACTCGGGAAACGAGAGCATCCGAGGAGTGCGTGAATGCAGTAATTACACTTGCTCTGATGGCAGCAGGTAGCCTTTCGTTAACTAAGCTAAACATGCTTAAATGAAAATGCCTAAAGCTAAACTTCCATTTTATTCACATTTCTAAACTTGTTGTCCAACAAATGAGAACATTATAACCTTTTTACTCCACAACACCAGTCAAATGCTTCCTTCTGTGATCTGATGTGGCTTCTTGTCACAGAATGAGGCAGAAAATATGTTCCATAGTCTACTTTAAAAAGAATACATCGATTAGCAATGGATTATAAATATACTTAATTATTATGAAAATACCAGAGATGGCTTGAATATAAACTTGATAAACTATATTGTCGCAGTCGAGTGTTTATTGTCTTTGTTTTATCATTCAAAACGTTAATATGTTCTGTTTACTCAGTTACAGCTATAATATCGATGTCTTTGCCCATATAAGGGATTTCCTGGCGGGTCATGAGTTCCACTGTGTCTGGATATGTGGATTTTCTGTGCGAGAGCGCCCTCTGGCGTCCAGTATGAATGAAACAGACATCATGTGTTTATAGTGCTAATGGCCAATCCATCATTTTGGGGGAATTTTTATTTATTTATAATTTCCATTATTTTATTTTAATAAGTATCGGTTCAGGCAACTCCGCCATTGCCGGTCCCAAGCCCGGATACAAAAGGAGGAGGGTTGGGCGTCGGGCTAGCAACCCGTCCCTGTAAAAAAAAAAATTATTTTACTACAGAAACGACGAGAGAAAAATGCATCGAATGAAATTGGACGCAGAACCTCGTACCCTAGGTACCTAGATCCCAATATGAAGATGTTTGACCAAACCCACTGTGGAGTCCAGCGCCTGATGACGGATACGACATTTACTGCAAAGAGGATCACCCGAATGGGAACTTGGAACGTACGTACACTCCACCAAAGTGGTCGGTTAAATCAGTTACTTAAGGAATTTGAGCAACATAGATTGGATTTGCTTGGTATCAGTGAATTACGTTGGACAGGCAATGGTGAAATGACAAGTGATGGAAAGAAGATCTTGTATTCCTGTAATGACAAAAAAACACATCCGTGGGGTTGGACTGGTTCTCGGGAAACAAGCAATACGTGCCCTGGTTGGGTGGAAACCAGTTTGCGATCGGATCATCACGGCCTGTTTTGCATCAGCCCATGTACGGACAACAGTCATTCAGGTTTACGCACCAACCGAGGAAGCAAATGACGTTGAAAAGGAGGAGTTCTATGATGTGCTACAGGCCGTGATCGACGAAATACCAAGACATGATCTCAAAATCGTTATTGGAGACATGAATGCCCAGTTCAGCCGCGACCGCCAGGGTTTCGAAGACATCATTGGCCCTTTCGCATCATCGAAACGCCTGTCAGATAATGGTGAACGGTTGTTGTCGTTTTGCACATATAACAACCTTTGTGTAGGAAACACCTTTTTCCAACATAAGTTAATTCACAAGATGACATGGCGCTCGCCAAATGGACTCACGTTTAATGAGATTGATCCTGTTTGCATTAGTCGACAGTGGAGGACTGCTTTGAGGGATGTGAGGAATGAGATCAAAATATTGCAGATGTCTTCACCCTTCAGCTTTCCAATCGATTTCAGGCTTTAGCTGATGTGACAGAGACAAAATGGCAAGACTTCAAGGAAACACTGACCACTTGTGCGCAAGAAGTGACTGGCCAAAGGAGAGGAAGGCGGAAGGAAGAATGGATTCAGGATAGATCATGGGCCCTGATTGACCTAAGGAAGAAGGCCAAAATGAAGCGGGATCAAGCTCTAGAGGTTGAGGATAAGGAAATGGCATCACGTGCATATGCTGACCTTGACCGGGCTGTGAAACAGAGCTGTAGGCGAGATAAGAAATATTGGTTGGAGAAGAAATGCAAAGAAGCCCAGGTGGCCGCAGATCATTGATTGGGATGGACAGAACCGCCTCACTGATCTTGATTTTGCGGATGATATAGCTCTGCTCGCTGAAAACAGTTGCCATTTACAGGAAATAACATCAAGTTTGCATGAAGAAGCAGCAAAGGTCGGATTACACATTAGTGCAGAAAAATCCTAAATCATGCATATCGGCGCTCAAGCTGACATGCCAAGGATTAAGGTTGATGGAAGTGACATTGAAGAGGTTAGTAGGTTTACGTATCTTGGCAGCACTATTGGACAAGATGGAGATGCAGAGATAGATGTGAAATGCCGGATTGGCAAGGCAACATCAGTTTTTCAACAAATGTGCAAGATCTGGTCATCTACGTCAATCTCACTTAACATCAAGCTTCGCTTGTATTCAACCATCATCCTTCCGATGGCAACTTATGCAGCAGAAACGTGGAAGGCATCAGCTCGTATTTCTCACAAGGTAGACGTCTTCCATCAGCGCTGCCTGCGAAGAATACTACGTATTCGATACTACGATCACATTACCAATGAGGAAGTTCTGCGATGAAGCAATATGCCAAGCCTTAGCATAATGAT
Source organism: Sinocyclocheilus anshuiensis (assembly GCF_001515605.1). Classification (NCBI taxonomy): domain Eukaryota; kingdom Metazoa; phylum Chordata; class Actinopteri; order Cypriniformes; family Cyprinidae; genus Sinocyclocheilus; species Sinocyclocheilus anshuiensis. The sequence continues at coordinate 2,938,811 of NW_015548217.1, read as the reverse complement.
TACATACCGCCACCTGTGGCTGGCTGGACACATTATACGGATGGAAAGCAGCCGCATTCCAAAGAAGGCACTCCAGTGGATTCCACCTGGAGGACGACGATACAGGGGTCGACCACGATTGACCTGGCGCCGAACCTTCATCAATGACCTCAGTTACCTAAACATCACATGGGAAGAAGCCAACGATCTGGCCCTTGATCGCATTCGCTGGAGAGCTCTCGTCGCCCAATACACTTTTTAGTGTGGGTGGAGAAGAAGATCGGTTCAGGCACCGTTTAGGCACTGGAACCGTTTTAAAAGTATCGGTTTGGAACCGGTATAGAAACAAACCCAAACGATACCCAACCCTATTGTTGACACATATCTGTGCTGATACATGCAAGACAATATCAGCAGTCCATCAGCATCACCCAGTTTTCTGATATTTACCTACTCATTCCCAGACAAACAACCAAAAAGGATCACCATTTGTATGTCAAATATTGTCTGCTGCACTTCAGCCTAAAAGCAAGATCTAATGAGCTGAGATTAGGTTTAGTCAGCTTAATATCAAGATCTGGTTTGCTTAATTTGCATTAGTAATGTTGCAAATAAAGCATTGGAAGATTTAATAGCATTTGTTTACAAACCTCCCATAAAAGTTGTAGTTGCAAGACCATTTTTCATTTTCATTATTGTTTAAGATAATAACAGATAATGTTCAGTCAGCTGGTCATTATCATAAAATAAATGTTGTGTACCAGCTGACCAGTACTTTATCCTGTTATTTTACATACAGTGGGTACGGAAAGTATTCAGACCCCCTTCAATTTTTCACTCTTTGTTATATTGCAGCCATTTGCTAAAATCATTTAAGTTAATTTTTTTTCCTCATTAATGTACACACAGCACCCCATATTGACAGAAAAACACAGAATCGTTGACATTTTTGCAGATTTATTAAAAAAGAAAAACTGAAATATCACATGGTCCTAAGTATTCAGACCCTTTGCTCAGTATTTAGTAGACACTGTATATATATATATATATATATATATATATAATTACTATTAAAAATATTAATTTCTTTCAGAAATACAAAATAAATCTTACTGACCTTAAACTTTTGAATGTTAGTGTAGGTCAAACAATGTTTTGCTGCTGTATGTGCCATTTTTTAACAAGTTACATAACTTTGTCTCTTTCTTTTAGTTTTTCAGAGCAGGGGAATTTAGGTCACCTGGAGTTGTCCCTCAACTGCATAACTTACATCAGTGCAACTGTTGGCTCCAAATAAGTCCTGAAAAACTCAACAGAGGTTATTTAAGAGACAGCAAATTGAAGTTTCCTGTACATGTTTAGGTGCTGATTGAACAAATAGAACATAGAAGGAGAATTGGACTTTGATTTGCACTTAGTTCTCTGTTTTCAATAAGAAAAGACCAAAATTCTTTCATTTTTATTCATTTTGTCTCTTTCAAAAGAATGAAAACCAGCCTTGAACAGCAACAGAGTGAATTAATGTAAGTTGGCAAATGGGAGACAATTTAATACTATTACAAAACTGAATACACTTTTAAATGCGGTTTTACAAATGCTAGAGCTGTGGCTTTCAAAATAACAGATTGCTATCAAATAGCACACCCAGATTCCCGACTGAAGATGAAGATTTGACAGAGCAGCCATGACGTGTTAGAGAATATTCATTGCATTTGGACTATGCATTCAATTAGTTTTGTGAATTGGAATGTTTTGTTAGTTAGGTCGCAAAGAAATATAGAGCTGAGTATCATTAGCGTTACAGTGAACCAACAATTAACACCATGTTTTCTAATAATATCTCCCAAGGGTAGCATGTACAGGGTGAAAAGCAAAGGTCCTAGTACTGAGCCATGTGGTACTCCATAGTGAATTTTGATATGATACCTCTTCATTTACTGCTGCAAACTGATAACAGTCAAATAAATACAATTTGAACCAAGCCAATGCAGTTCCACTAGTGCCAACATAATTTTTGCATCTATTCAAAAGACATTGTGGTCGGTAGTGTCAAATGCAGCAATAAAGTCTAGTAACACTCAAATGTATTAGTGTCAAATGCAGCAATAAAGTCTAGAGAGATACAACCATAATTGGGTAAGTGCAAGTCATTTGTAACTCTAATAAGAGCAGTCTCGGTACTGATTTGGTCTAAAACCTGACTGGAAATCCTTGCAGATACCTAGGATTCTGCCAGTTCTAGTATTTTTGAAAGAGAAGTGAGAATCAAGATCAGTCTTGTAGTTAACTAATTCTCTAGGATCAAGTTGTATTTTTACCTAATGAGAGGCTTTTCAAGCCAGCTTGAAAATGTTTGGGATATATCCTGATGATTAAATAATAATAATATTAAGAAGAGGATCGATGACTTCTGGAATTATCTCTTTCAGTAGCTTATTTTGTATAGGGTCTAATATACAAGTTTTTTATTTTGATGTTTTAACAAATATAGACAACTCTTCCTCTCCAATAGCGAAAAATGAATGGAATTGTTCCTCAGGGGATCTATAGTGCACTGTCTGATGTGATACTGTAGCTGATGGCTGCATGGTTATAATATTCTCTCTGATGGTATTAATCTTGCAAGTAAAGAAATTCACATAGTCATTGCTGAAATTTTTTTCTAAAACAGTTGAAAAGTAAAGCAGTTTTGAGGGCCTTTCTTTAGGCAACAATCACTACCCTTCCATGCAATTTGAAATACCTCTTGTTTTCTTTTCTGCCTGCTGTGCTCTTTTTTTCTGGGGCTGCTCTCTTTAGGGTGCAAGTGTGATACAGTACCATGGCATCAGACTGTTCTCCTTAGACTTCTTTAAGCGCAAAGGAACAAAGTGTCTGAAGTGCTAGAGTCAATAGTTTCTCTAAGCTGTCTTTAACATCCATGGAACCTTTTCATTGCACAAAAGGTTCTTTATAGTATAACAAATTTATTTAGATTATTTAAATGTTTTTCACACTAAGAATAAAAAAAATCACTGAAACTTTCTTTCGGGAGCCCAAACATTTTTTTTCTATTGCATTGTAAACTTTTTAGCCTCTTTTAAAAGCTTTATATTTAAGAGTGTAAAAAGGTTCTGTGTTCACCGAACAGAAATGTTCCCTCTTGAAGAGGCTTCAAGGAATGTAACACTCAAGCTGTTGTGCAATCCAGCTGCAACCTAGAGAAAAACACTTTAGGTGATGAGCAAAGGTCAACACTACTGTGTTCCCTGTGAATACCTGAATCACAGCTGTTGTGTAAACATTTTGTCCAATGACAGGGATGGTGGAGACCGAATTTTGGGTCTTTGGGTGGGATTATGAAATACCCCCAGAAGCGCGTCCATGTATAAAAGCACCTCGCAGGAATCCAGCTGCAGCACTACAGACACACTTCAGATACTGTGATCAAGGTACGCATCTTGAGCATTAGGATTTGTTTAAAGGACAACAAAGTAATAAATTTTTTGGTCTTTTCATAACCGTTGTACTCATTTTTCACAGCTCAAGCACAGAAGCAGCATGCTCAGTCTTTGCATAGCTCTCTGTGTCCTGGGGACATGCTGGGCACAGGACTGTCTGGTGAGCAACATCACCGTCAAACAGGACTTTGACAGGATGAGGGTAAGTTAACCAGTGTTTTTCTTCTTTCCATACGTTGATTTTGAGCTTTCGTTCCTCATATTTGTCCACTGACCTTGCAGTATCAAGGAACATGGTATGCCGTGGCCAAGAAAGACCCCGTTGGGCTTTTCCTTCTTGATAACATTGTCGCCAATTACAAAGTGGAGGAGGATGGAACCATGACAGCCACTGCCCTTGGAAGAGTCATCATTCTCAAGTGAGTTTAAATGGCATTTTATGCTGTTGTGGCGCAAAAATTGTACTTAGGCAATGGAAAGGATTCTATTTTCACATGCTGTTTTAAACTTCAGCAATTGGGAGATGTGCGCCAACATGTTTGGCACTTTTGAAGATACAGAAGACCCTGCTAAGTTCAAGATGAAATACTGGGGAGCCGCAGCATATCTCCAGACTGGATGTAAGTGTACATTTATCATATATAATTGTATATTATTATATATGTTGCTACATAAAAAGTTCAACAGGTTAAAAACTGATCTTGCAAAATCTATGCAAATGGTTAGTTGATTTTTTTGGATATGTATTTTTATTTTATTATATAAATTAAAATATGTAATATATGTATATATTTTCAATTTATATATTATTTAATATAATTATTTAATAATCTTTAATAACATTTTTCTTTATTTTTAATTATTTAAAATTTATATTACATTATATACATATACATATGTCAATTATTTAAATAATTTAATCATCGTTTAAAACCTCTTTTCTTTATTTTTATGATATTATGATATATTATATATCATAAAATGTATTTTATAATATATATATTTTTTGATGGCTCAAACGCAGATGTATTGTAAGCATGGTTCTTATTAAACCTAGCTTGTGAAATGTGATTAAATCATATGTTACGTAAAAACCCGACAGCTCATCTGCTCATGACCTGTCTCTGACCGTTCCACAGATGATGACCACTGGGTCATTGACACCGACTATGATAACTACGCCATCCACTACTCCTGCAGAGAGCTTGATGTGGATGGAACCTGCTTGGACGGTTATTCCTTCATCTTCTCCCGACATCCTGATGGCCTCAGGCCTGAAGACCAGAGGAATGTGACGGAGAAGAAACAGGACATCTGCTTCCTGGGCAAATACAGACGCGTTGCACACACTGGTAAGATGGTTGAGCCTCATAAACGATTATTATTTAGATTCACTCATAAGTTCTAAATGTGCTGATGTGTTTTTACTTTTTTCATTATGCAGGTTTCTGTGACACTGCCTAAACGACCACTACACAGAGTTTCTGAGGATGTAATCTGACATGTTTTATAGTTTGAACAAATATGTAAATACAGACAATAAGCATGCTACTTAATAAAAGAGAATGCATAATAATTTTGCACAAAGCAAAAGGAAAAATGTTTAATAACAGTAAGTTGCAGGATGTAACTGTCTTTTTTTTT
>NW_015548217.1:2916069-2933707 GCF_001515605.1 Sinocyclocheilus anshuiensis | reverse complement strand
GTATAATTACTGAATTCAGTGATTGATGCTAGTAAACTCACTGTCACGAAGGTTTTATCAAAGGTTTGTTTGAACTCGTATGAACTAACAATACAAATAGAACTGGCAAATTAATGCTTTTTGTTGACAGATCTACTAACAAACACTTTGTGCAACTTGGACCATGATACAGAGTAACTGCTGTCAGCACACAGATTATATATCAGTCTGAGGAAATAACCACATTCAGCCAATCAGCCACTGCCATTATTAACCTTCCTTCAAAATGTAATAAACACGTTTATATTATATACAGGTACATCTATATATTTATGTACAATATTTATAAACTTCTGTTAATTTGCATTCTAATTAGAAACATCATTAAAAAAAATTCATTTTTAATATATATAAAAGCAGGAATTATATTTATATAGTTAAGATTTATATCACTAAAATCAGGTTATAAAATTAAATAGTTTAGATTAAACAAGTTATATAATGCATACTATAAATATATAGAAAATAATACAAATGATTTCATATTTTCAAGAAATCAGATTACATTTTTGATATATGCACTAAAAATAAAAGCACCATTTAGTCTTGAAATTTCATGTTATGTAAATATGTCAACGGAAGAGTGTAAATAACCTCAGTAGGACATTGGAAGGATTCTACAAAATTATTTGGACCAGTTTTTCTCTCATATCGTTTGCCTGGTGGTAAAATAATGCATGGCACTTCCCTAGAATTAGACCCGTTCTCCTCCGGCTACTGTGCTTCACTTAATCCCATCTTTAAATAGTTTAATGCAGGATTTACACATGCAGTCTAATTCAAGACAGATTTGGTTTGCAAAGTAAGTACTGACGGATGCTAATGAGTGGCTCCCAGACATCTAACACTTCAGAGGTATCATGAGGATACAAGGGCAAACTAGGAAACAAACCACACTGTCTTTTTCCATTTATTCATTCAAGTGGAGTACACAATTCAGTGAAGGACTCTGTAAATAACCTTATTTTTAGGTACAACACTGATTGAAAAAAAAAAAAAAAGAAGCTAAATATTGCTTTATTTATTGTATGTAAGAAAACTGCAAATAAAAGATCAACCTTGTCACCAAAAGAGAACTAAGCGGGAAAAAAACATTCATTTTTTAAAATTCATAAATTAAAATATTTTTTAAATATCCCCCATGTAAACCGCTACTTCTATGAATATTCTAGTAAAGATCCTTCAAACTTTTTTTATTTGACTACTTATATTTGTTCTTCAAAATAATAATAAAACACTTGTTAATATAAAAATACTGAAACATCGTCGGCGCCAATAGCCTAGTGGGCAGCGCGCCACCATATAGTGCCGTTGCGCTCCGGGCGTCCCGAGTTCGAGTCCCATCCCCCTCTCTCTCTCTCTCCTACTTCGCTTCCTGTCACTGCTATACCGTCCTATCAAAATAAAAATGCCAAAAATAAATCTTTAAAAATAAAAAATACTGAAACATTTCTTTGGAATGGTGGCTACAATAAAAAGTGCCCTAAACAAAGAAGTTTTAGCACAAAGCGTGTTTTTTAGCTGAAGCAGTAGTCGAGGTGGGCTAGCAGCTCTCTGTGCTGGCTGGTGGGATATGAAGCGCCACAGTTTGGACACTCCAGGATACTCTCATCTAGTATGTTATGGACTTTAGATGGAGATGTGGTTTGATCTTGAATAGTAAGTCTTTCAAAATCCATCCTGTTATAGGAGCTGGGCTCAGAGAAGCGAGACTCTCTCTGCTGTTTCTGAGGCACAAGGTCAAAACAGGCACATTACTACACAAGAAAATGACAGATACTGTATGTCAATGATCATGTCAGGACACGTCACAGAATATCTCAGAACTCACGGCAGACTCCAGGCGTGTAATCTGGTCTCTGGCCTTACGAAGCTCTTTCAAAACTTTCTGCAGCTGGTGCTGTAGAGTTTGACGGTCCAGTTTATCACTTTCAAATTCTTTGGCCGGCAACTGGATCTATAAGATGGTCAGTGACAGTGGCTTCTTTTTTACTTGTCATTTTATACATTTTCAGCAAAACTTTAAATTTAATGTGGTGTCCTACACATGAATGCACGAGTGTATTTTCCAAAAAAAACAAAAAACTACATATTAAAAATTATATATTAAATTATAAAAATTATTTTTATATAAAAAAATATATAATATATATATATAATTATAAAAAAAATAATAAATTATATTATATAAAATGATTTATAAAATAATTATTTGATCAATTATTGTATAGTATTTTTGAAATTGACTGAAATTGAGAAGCGTGCTGGATGTTTCATTCACAGCTCTACTATTAACGCTAGTGTTACAGGATGATCCAAATACCTGTTGTTCCAAAATAGCGATTCTTTTCTTCTCCTCCTGCTGATTCATCAGGGATTTCTGCAGTAGATTCACCTTTCAGAACAGAAAACATTTAGCTTTTAAACTTTTATTCATCTTTTATTTTCTAGCAGATATAGTGACTGCACAAATGAGCTGCTTCAAACTTAATTTTACAACTAACAGTGAAATCATGAAAACACATATGTGATTTATGTTGTGACCAAAATGTTCAACAAATACAACTCTCATAATAACTTATTTTTTGTTTGTTTTAAATATAAACTTTTGACTAATAAACAATATGCATGCCTACTGCCTATGAATTTCCAGTAAAATCTCATGAGCTTCTGAAGAGAAGCAAAGTCTTATTAAAGTTTTTGACACTAATATAGTATTATTAAAGATTTTTTTTTTTTCAAACTGTTTGTACATCACTAAATTGCACTTGCCAAATTAAAATGCATTATGTATATTGGCATTAGATGAGCCGTTGGCCACCCTGCTCTCTAGATATTGACCATTAAAAAAGGCTGTTACTATTTATTTATTTGTTTATGATTTAACGCCATGTCAGCAGCAATGGCTATATTCATAGCAAAAACAATTCAACTACATAATTCAAACAATTCAATCAGTATTCTTTCAATACAATGTTTACAATTTTGTCTCAAAGTCAACACAAAAAAAATGTAAATAAAAAAATTCAAGCAAACTAAAATAACAACAAAAAAAAAGTATTATAGTCAGACAAAAATTGTAAAATTATTTTAGGAGAAACCTTTTTTTCTCCTAAAAGGTCCTAATAGTAAATAGTCCTAAAAGTACTAAAATATTTTCTAAATAAAAACATTGTCTAGTACAAGTCTGTTTCAATCTACCACCCAGAATGAGGTTTACGCAAGAAAAGAAGAAGAAAAAAAAAAAGTCTGTCAGCAGATTAAGAAAAATATGAACTTAATTTAAAGGGCCAAAAATGTCTTAAAGGTGGGGTAAGTGATTTCTGGTAGCCAATGTTGACATAAACAGAAAAAAGCAAAAACACAATGACGCACATTCTTTATTCATCATTTTGTAGATGTAAAGTTTAAAAAATCGTTGAATTTTATGGGAAAAAAGTTCGATCGCCATATTGTTCCGACCAAAGTGACTTGAACGCACCTGATGTCGTTATTACGACTTGTCAACTCGTAAGTACGAACGTCCCAGGAGGACTTGAACGCAGCATTTGCCTTCTTTTGTTCCGCAGACGTTTTCCTCTTTTGTTTTTCTTTCTGTCGCTCGGCTAATGTCCATCCTGTGCACTGAACGCTCTCTCCTCCACATCATGAGTAGACACGCCCCTTACTGCTGATTGGCTACAAGTTTGTTTTGCTAGTCGGCCCGAATCAGTTTTCTAAAGTGTTTTTGAAAAATCGCTTACCCCACCTTTAATTTTTAGTTAATTTAACACAATTAGAATTTTTTCAAAAATGCATTTTTCAAAGTAAATGCATCTGGATTTCAAAAATGTCAGATTTTGTAAGTGAAAATAGGACAAAAATACCAAGTATCTTTTGCACTGAATGATTCCCATCTGTACCTGCATCAGTAGTTCGGCCACCCTCTTCCTCTCCTCCTCCAGCTCTCCCTGCAGTCGAGTGGTTCGCTCTGCTGAACGCCTCCTCTCCTGCAAAGCCTCCCGCTTGCGCTTCCTCTCCTCCAAGAGCTGCTCCCGGGCCTGAGCCGCTTCCCTGCTCTTCTCCTCATACCTTCCTCTCAGATCCTCCAGTTCTGTCTGGATTCGGCTGAATTGGGCGCGTTCGGTCTCCAGCTCACGCTGAGCCACCTGTCCGGACTGGCCTGTGTGGCGAGAAGAGAGCGTGAATGATGCTACTGCATTAAACAGACCCTATATGACCATTCTGAGTGAGTATTTTTAAAGCTTTGTACAATCTGAATTGGCTTCTTTGTGCTGTTGTTGGAGTGCTTGATTCGCTTCATTTAGCTGCGTCTCTAACTCTTTTGTCCTGGCCAAAAAGCCCTGAACGTAGGCCTCCCGCTGCTGGTCATACACAAGCCAGTTATGGTTCTTCTCCAGAGCCTGGACTCAAAGACAGAGAGAGGAGCGACAACACATGAGTCTGGAAGAAACACCAGGAAGCTCTTATCTGAACTCTTGAGATGTGAACTCACGTCTCGCAACTGCTCCTGAACCCCCGCAAGCTCACCAGACGGAACCTGTCATGACCAATGACACAAAAACTTCAAAATAAACACTGGCTAAATTAGCAAAAATGTAATCGCAAAGCAGCATAATGCATCTCATAAAAAGGATAGACAAAACCTTTTACATCTTATATTTAGCAATGTTCACCTATACAATACAATATTTATTTGTAAAGCACATTTAAAAACAGCCGAAGTTGACCAAAGTGCTGCACACAATGGAATAAAAAACTCAAGAATAAAATGAATAAAACAAGACTTTCAAATTTAAAACAACAATTGAACCAATGATCAAGGGGTTTTGAAAGCTAGAGAGAATAGATATGTCTTTAATGCCCTGTTGAGAGCTGTCAAACTGACCATTACAGGAACTTCATCCAACAGGCCATCAATCTCTTTAAAGGAAAAGGAAGAATCGCCCTGAACATTAACCTTACTACAGCATAGGAACTCTGGACTGAATCTATGCAGTCTGAACTTTTCTTGACTGAAGACTGTGTGATTGAGTTGACCGATGAAATTTGGGTTTGCGCTTAACTGGTTATGGGGAAAACAATATCACACAATATAGTTTATTACAGAATTTGAACAAGGAACACAAGCATAATATTTATCAAATTAAGTATCAATAAACTGTAGTATAAATATTATATTCGTAATTATAAACATAAGAATTAGTTGTGGTCTACTAACATCAGTCCCTCAGCACTAGTTAGGCAACTTCTCGGAGCAAGAAACTAGTTATTTGATGAAACACTGCCATCTAGTGTGTGAACCTGACCATGCTTTCATTTGCTTGGAAACATCCTTATGTTAAATGACAGGATATTACATAAAAAGATGAGCTAATTTTAATACGTGCATAACAAGAAAGGCAGTTCTGTTTGTATTTGCCTGTATTAAAATATAATTAATTTCTGTTATGGCACAGCTGATTTGTTGGCCAATTATTAATAATGCTTATTATTATCAATGTTGCTTACATTTTTTGTGGAAACTGATTTTTTTCCCCCAGGATTCTTTTATGAACAGAAAGTCCAAAAGAACAGCATTTATTTTTTAAAATAGAAATGCTTGTGTAACATTGTGTGTCCTTGCTAATAAAAAACGTATTTCTTCTTCTTTTTTTACAACCTTACACCAAACTTTTGGTAGTACATCGCTGTTTCAATAAATATTTGAAGCCGAACAGCTGTTTTCAACATTGATAATAATAATAAGAAATGTTTCTTGAGCAGCAAAACCCCAAAACCAGTCACAAGTAGCACGGATATATTTGTAGCAATAAGCCAACAATACATTATAAGAGTCAAAATTATTGATTTTTCTTTTATGCCAAAAATCATTAGGTTATTAAGTAAAGATCATGTTCCATGAAGTTATTTTATAAATTTCCCACCGTAAATATATCAAAACTTCCTTTTTGATTTGTAATATGCATTGCTAAGAACTTCAAATGCGATTTTCTCAATATTTGGATTTTTTTTGCTTTCAGATTCCAGATTTTCAAATATTGTCCTATCAAAACAAACCATATGTCAATGGAAAGCTTATTTATTCAGCTTTCAGATGACGTATAAATCTCAATTTCAAAAAAAAAATTGACCCTTATGACTGGTTTTGTAGAAAAGGGTCACAAATAGAAAAACGTTATTTTAAATAGTAATAATATTTCACAATATTACTGTTTTAACTGTATTTATGATCAAATTCATGCAGCCTTGATGAGCAGAAGAGACTTTCCTCAAAAATATTTCTGAATCATAATTAATCCAAAATTGTTCTGACAGAAACCGCACAGTATAAGCTCAAAATTCTTATGAGGACATTTGTAAAATAAAACTTTGCCATATGAAGGGTCTAAAGTCACCTCCCCTACCTTTTGCTTCTCAAGTGTGTCACACCTCTCAGAAACAGCACAATACTTGTTTTTCAGGTCTTCGGTCTCCTTCGAGAGAGCCTGAAACTGTGTCTCTCTCTGTTGGGCCTCCTGTTGTTTCTGCTCCAGCTGGCTCTGCAGTGAAGACACCACGTCCCCGTGAGCGGCACGCAGCTGCTGTCTGAGGCTGGAGATCTCCTGCTCCTTCCCCAGCAGCTGCTGCGAGCTCCTCTCCCTCAGCGTCTCCAGGGCCAAGATCCTCTGCCAGTTAAAAAGGGAAAACACCTTCATAGCAATACTCCTTGTTTTGTAGAAATGTAACACATCACAGAAAAATACACAGACATCTCACCTCCAGGAGTTTGGCTTTGTCCGAGTCTGGATGTGTGTTTGGCTGTCTTCCAGCTCTCTTCGTGTCCTCCAGGCTTTTCTTCAGCTGCTGATTCTCTCTCTTCAGTTTCTCGAGCTCCATCTCCACTGGTTTGGAGCTGCTGCTTTTAAAGCCCAGTTTATTCACGATAGTCTCCTTGGCCCCCTTCGCCGCCATGTCTGGACTGAGTGAGGTCTGGACATAAAACATATATGTAAAACTAACCATAACCACATCGAAACGAACGAATCGACCCACTGATCTCTCTCAGGTAACGTAACGTAAACTTACTTACAGCACAGTTATAGCAAACAGCGAATAGCGAAAGTCCGGTTTAAGAGCGTTATACAATTATATCTAGATAAAACAAATACATTGTAAAATAATATTTACTTACGACAAGAATGAGCGCCTAAGTGTGGAAGTATATCAACATCAGCCTGTGAAAACGGTCCTGTTTCACTTCCGTGATAATGAAAACAAGTTTAAATACGGCGCGTCCTGCGTCATATCCGGAACATGATATTCTGCACGAGCTGAGATTCTGTAACGTATGTGAAATATCTTGCATTTTTTAATGCGCAAATACTTCGACAGGCAGGCTGCCGATGCCGTTGAATATTTACAAAAAAATAAGTATTACTATACACAAAGCTGTAATTCGTAGTGTATACAAACATTTAAAATAACCATATGCAACTAGGCTAATAAGGAAGTATGTTACTTAGCCTAATGTATTAACTGAATATAACATTTTAACATTTATTTTAATACAAAAATGTAGGGTCTGTTTAGTGTCTTACCTAACCAAGGCTGCGTTTATTTGGTTAAAAATACAGTAAGAACATTAATATTTAGTAAGTTATTATCATAAAACAGTTTTCTGTTGTAATATAGCCTACTTTAATATGCTGATTTCCTGCTCAAAAATCAAATAAAATAAATCTTAGTTTTTTTTAAACCAGATGTGCTAAATTAATATTTTTGTGGAAACGGTGATCATTTTTTTCAGGATTCTTTGATGAATAGAAAGTTCAAAACAACAGCTTTTAGGCCTATTTAAAATAGAAATAATTTGTAATAATATAAATGTCTTTAGTATCATTTTTGATGATTTTAATGCATCCTTGCTGAATAAAAGTATTAATTTATATTTTAAAAAATCTCACTAACCCCAAACGTTTGAAAGGGAGTATTCCTTACATTTTGAAATAGTCATCCATAACAATAACCATTACATATTGTCACTAATTAAAAAAAAAAAAAAAAACTGTAATCTTAATATTTGACAATGTGACTTTCTGAAAATAAAATAAATACAAAAAAAACACGTAGGCCTTTTTTAAATTATTATTTTAGAATGCATTTTTAAAACATCATAAAATTAGTTGCAAAATTCATGCATTTGATGACTCAATTTAGTCAATTTGAGGGCATTGGCAGCTTTCTACAGTGTTGAAATAGCCTACCATCTATCTCTGACTGATTTGCCTAAATGTCAGTCAGTCTAATGAGAAGTCTAATGGCTAATGAGAAGACTGTGAAAGTTTGTTTCTCTAGTGTTGGTTCTGTCAAGGTCAGTGGTGCTGCTGTGCGGGGGATGATGTTTGGGTTTTAGTGCTGCATCTGCACTCAACTGCAATAATCTGCACTAATGACACTGCAGGCTGATGCAGCTGTTTATCACTCACACACACACACACACACAACTCGCCCTACAGAAGTAGGGCATGGGCCTCATATTGCTCTGGGTGTACTGTAGAGGGTTTGTTTGAGATTTGGGTGTCGTACAGTTTGGCTCAGGAATCCTCCGCACTCTTGCAGCAGTATTCATTTGTGCTTAGTAATGCAACATCCATTTTAGAAATCCAGCTAATCCAGGATTCTGCAAGAGAAGAGGGAAAGAGCTTGAGAAAAGCTTTTTTCCCCCCATGAGTCTGTCAGGATTTCCAGTTTAATAAATACTGAATGATGGGAGTTGTGTTTAGCACAAACGCAGCTGTGATCTCTGCATCTTAGTGGATGAAGTGAAACCGCAGTTCACACACTGATCTCATTCATCATCCAGTTCAGTGTGCAGATCATTCCGGCAGCGTTAGATATTTGTCATTGTTGCATGCAGCAGATTTAGAGGGTCGTATGCGGTTCCTCATGAAATATCTATCCCCTCTGGCTGCCTACTACTCCTCATCCCTCGAGACTTTCTCATTCCACCCCTTCACTGTTTGCTTCACTGCATAATGGCGGCCATCTTTTATTTCTTTCACTCGCTCTCACATTCTGACCTTCTGTTTGTTCTTTCATAAAACATAAATATAAAACATCTATCTATCAGTGTTGGGTCGGAGTCCACCTTGTTATCTACACTGTTAAAAATTTCCTGTAGAAATTACAGTAACTTACTGGCAGCAGTTCGCCAGTAACTTACTGTAAATTAAACTTACAGTAAAAAGACTGTATTAATATTTACAGTACCATTTAACTTGCTGTAAATGTATTTACAGTATAATGTTGTTTAACTGTAAAATATTTTATTATTGTATTCATTTTTGGTCCTTTCTTGAGTAATGCATTTTAAAACAATAGAAAACATACTGTTATACTGTAAAGTTCACTGTAATTGGTTTGCTTCACTTTTCAGTTACTGTAAAACTATATGCACAAATTGTAAAATTAGCAGTTCCATTTCTGTCTATCTATCTATCTATCTATCTATCTATCTATCTATCTACAATCTATTCCTTATGACTGTATGTCTCTGTCTATCTATCTATCTATCTATCTATCTATCTATCTATCTATCTACAATCTATTCCTTATGACTGTATGTCTCTGTCTATCTATCTATCTATCTATCTATCTATCTATCTATCTATCTCTATCTATCTATCTATGTATGTATGTCTCTGTCTATCTATCTATCTATCTATCTATCTATCTATCTATCTACAATCTATCCCTTATGACTGTATGTCTATCTATCTATCTGTCTATCTACAATCTATTCCTTATGACTGTATGTCTCTGTCTATTAAAATTACACTGACATAAAATATGTAATGAAAAAGCAGGAATATTGTACATACATTTGCAGCTGCGAGGTGTGTGCGTCTTCCTTTTCTTCTTCTTCTTCTTCTTCTTCTTCTTTTCTCCAAGCAGAAAAAAAGCCTTTCTGTCATTGGTCAGGTTTCCCGCTCATTTTTTTTTTACTGTATTTGGATTTACAGTAAATGAAAAATACTGTATTTTAATGGCGCCAAGAGGATATTTCCCATAATGCAATTTTAAAATACAGTAACATACTGTGTAACTGTTTTACAGTAAAGTACAGTTCATATTACAGTTAAATACTGTGTAATTTACAGAAATCGTCGGTTAGTCTATCTAAACGGAAAGGAAAAGGACGTGACGTGAGGTCAAGTATGGTGTCCCAAACTCGGGATTTGTGCTCTGTACATACACACACACGCACACACACACACGCACGCACGCACACACACACGTTGTGTTTCCATGTTTTATAGGTGGTTTTTATACCGTACAAACTGTATCCTTATGTCTCTATGTCAGTTTATCTATCTATCTATCTATCTATCTATCTATCTATCTATCTATCCCTTATGACTGTATGTCTATCTATCTATCTATCTATCTATCTATCTATCCCTTATGACTGTATGTCTATCTATCTATCTATCTATCTGCAATCTATTCCTTATGACTGTATGTCTCTGTCTGTCTATCTATCTATCTATCTATCTATCTATCTATCTATCCTTATCTCTATGTCAGTCTATCTATCTGATTTTTGTATGTTTGTTTTATATTTGTTCCTTGTGGATTTCAAATGCAGCAATTCTAAGCAAGGATTTTAATCATTAGTAAATAAAAGTGACCTTTAAAAGTCAAAGTTTCTGTGCTCTTCATCTCCCGTCTCTTTCCACTGTGACCAAGAACATGAATAAATCGACAGCCCTATATATAACTCAGTTTTTAGTTTTCTCCATGCTGTCTTCAGTATGTCCAGTCTAATTCTCACGTCTCACACACCTGAACAGAGGCAGATGGTATCCCTGGCAACAGAAGCTTCAAACTTAGTCCCACTAATAACTGAGGACAAAGAACAATCCAGCAGTCAGAGAGAATTCACAGCTGTTTCACATCCTTTATTCGGTTTCCCTGCGGAGGATACATAGAGGGAAAGAGTGCTTCTTACAAGCCTATCAAAATATTTGAGAAAGAAGGGTGCATGCAAAAATAAGTACACAATGTTTGTAATAGCTAAATATTTCATACGTTCCAGCTCTTTATCATTCTATCAGGGTGGATTGAAACAAGAATGTTTATGTATTCTCGTGTGCCAAAAGGGTATTAGGAAAAATAAAGGGATGTATTATAAACCGTTTTTAAAAAAAGATATAAAGAAATGCATGGATTTAACCAACTGTACCTACCATAAATATAATCATCACGTATCACAAGTTTTCTAATATAGCATACGCAGTACCATTTGAATCTAAACAGAAGTGAAATGCACAAAAGCTACATCCATTCACAACCAGAGAATGATGACATCACTGCCCCTCGTTACAATCCCATTGTCCCACAAGTCAAAATCGTACATTCCTCTTTATATACAATTCAAAACCTACAGCAGTAAAATCCCCATGAGCTCGACAGTATTACCAGCCAAATGTCCCATTTGGATCTACAGGACGGGTTCATTAACACAACATCTAATTAATACAATATTGCAAGATTCGGTTGTGATTCGGCTACATTTAGCTACAGATATTTCAAATTACACAGTGTATATAAATAACCCAACAACACAAATCAATACAAAGGTTTGCAGCAGACACAGTGTGTTTTTATAAAGATTATAATTTCCAGAAACACTTTTACGATGTGATGAAAATCCATTTTGCCTGTGAGTGCTTGCATATTGCTTCATCAAAATATGGTTGTCCAAAACACAGTTTTAGGGTTGTTAGCTACATTTTGTGCAAGCACGACTACACATGCATCACGTTCAAGAACAGTCAAATTTTCTGGAGAAAAAGACAAATGAAAAGAAAGAAAGAATGAAAGAAAGAAAGAAAAAAAGAAAGATTTGATTGTCATTTGAAAAAGTTAAATGAAAAATAAAGAATAATTACAAACAGTATCATGATATAAAATTCCAAATGTCTGATGGCAGAAAATAAATCTATTTTTTCCCCCCTTTTTTAAAATGTAGACTATACAAGGACATGAAATAAAAAAAGACAACTCTTGTTACTAAGATACAGTATCTCTGCTCTTTACTCACAGGTGATCTTCTCATAAAATGGTTCTCTGAAGTTTTAAAACTAACCAAATGTTGTCAACATGGTAAATCAAGTGTGTCTCTAATATAAGGACGTGATCACGACTGAGGAGATCCACTTCATCTCACGTGAGCCACTTGACAATCTTCAGAGCAATTGACGTGTGATTCTCATCGGTATATTGGTTTGGCTTGTTTTCTGCTTCTGGAGAAGGAAAAATACTTCAAATCCTCAACGAGTGCGTATGAGCGCAGCCAGTCTTTACAGAGCGTGAGCTAGAGTTTAGGTGTGAGAGACTCCACAACAGCCTCGGAGTAAGTGCCAAGGAAACAAACGCAAGAGTAAAACTCTTTTACTCTTAACTCATTGATGTGAGAGACTTCAGTGAAGTATCTTGCTCCATCTGTTTGAAGGATGGCATGTTGGTGGTGCAGATTCCCAAGGGTTCTCTCAGAGAGCAATGTCATCCGATTATCGATTGCTGTCTACGTTGAGATTTCCGTCACAGCAGCAGTGGGGCAAAACAAATGGGCCGTGGTGTTCGGGTCAGTGGTCTGATGTGAAGCTGGATTTTGTGGCATGCTCAACGACCTCAGGATTTCACATTAACTGCAAGTCACAGATAAATCATGTTATTGGTGTTAAAAAAAAAACTCACAAAACTGTACACTACACTCATTATTGTCTTATATTTGAGCTCCTTCTTTGTCTAGATTCCAGCTCTGCTCACTTTTATAAATTGCATTCTGGGATGCTTTTTAACCGTATTAAAGGACTAAAAGCACTTGTTGATGCTTTGCCTGCACTAACTGCTCCATTAAAAATTTACACTACCATTCTGTTTGGGGGTCATTTTTGAAATAAGTCTCTTATGCTCACCGAGGCTGCATTTATTTGATAAAAAAAACCTTTAAAACCTGCTAATATTGTGAAATATTTTTGCAATTTAAAATGACTGTTTTCTATTTGAATATATTTTAAAATGTAATGTATACCTGCGATGCAAAGCTGAATTTTCAGCATAATTACTCCAGTCTTCAGTGTAACATGATCCTTCAGAAAAATCTAATATGCTGATTTGCTGAAACATTTCTTATTATTATCACTGTTTACACGAGTTGTGCTGCCTAATATTTTTGAGGATACTTTTTTTTCAGGATTTTTTTTTTTGATGAATAGAAAATTAAACAGAATTTGATTGAAATATGTGAAAAATATATTTATTTATTTTATACACATATATATATATATATATATATACACACACACACATCAGAAAGTAATAAATTACTCTGAGCTTTTTTTCCATTGCTTTTCATTGACGTCACTTTTCATAATCCAATCAATTCCCAATGGATTAAATCCACTCCTGTCCTTTTTTTTTTTTTACTAAATGTGCTATTCACTCTGAAATATGTCACATAATGGAAGTAAATGGGTTGCGAGATCATTGATGTTAAATCAGGGGAGATATTAGATTGGATTCTGTTAGTTACCATCGATGTTTGTGTTCCATTAATGTTTCATATAATAGTGTAAAACATTGGTCTGTCACTAGATCAATCTGTTGTGTCATTTGTAATTCATTCATAATTTATTATTCAAGTAATTAAATGCAATCCGTGTAAATGTCTTCTAATCACCCACAGCTTTGTAGAACATTTTTCCCAACTGTAGAAGAAAAGGCTGAATGTCCATTGGGAAAAAGTAGCAGTATTTAAACACTTCAAAAGAACAGCAAAAGAAAGAAAATCTCCAGCCACAAAGGATTCTCTGCTTCCTGACCTACTTAGATGTCCTATGTATAGAGTTATGATTCAGATAATCCGTTCTGCATAAATATCCAGCATCGAGAAGCATATTTCGTGTGTGACTACGAAGAGGAGAAAGTCCCATGAGGCTCGGGTGAAGAGGTTAGAGATGGCTTACTTGACAGATTCACGGCGCATGCTACAATGATGATGGCTCCTCCCACCAGAGAGACCACAGAGAGCAGCTTGGCCACGCGACCCAGTCGTCTCGCTCCGTCTATGTTCCCCTGCTCTAGACTGTTCCGCGACTAACAGAACATGACAGTGAGATCTGAGCTTCCATTAAAGTCAGAAGCATTTTACATATTCAACACTGTAACACACAATGACAAATTCAGTCTGTTATGCTGAGGGAAAAAATGATTTTGCATATCCATTTGATATTTCGAATTTTTGAATCACGCAGGTACTGGGCTACTCCGCAGCGGTTCCTACCAGAATCAGTCTGAATATACTGTAAAAACGTATTATAGGCGTACCGTAGTGATTCAGGAGAAGCCAAAAACACGGTTTGGAAAGTGGATTCATGATGTACTCGCTCATTTTATACATTTTGAACACGTTTGAAAGTTACGGACTGCAGCTTTAGCTAAAATGAAAACATTTTCATTGATTTAACTAAAAAAAATCATTTAAATAAAATGTAGAAACATTTCATTGGGTTTATCTTGCTGTACTTAAATAACTAAAACAAAAACGAAATAACGCAAAAATGACTAAAACTTTACCTAAAATTCAAATGAAATGTATATATTTATAATTCATAATTATTATTTATAATTCATAATAACTCAAAAAAATGAATGATACTAAAGTTTGATAAAATGCAAGCTCTTATGACCATATTTTCGATCCGTATGTTTTATCATCATTAAAATGTGTATATTTGCTAACTGGCTGGGAACAGACCAAAAATAAAAACAAACAAATAAATAAATAAAAGAAATGATTTTAAAATGTTATGAAATCTATATTTTATTATATCATTATTATATTATCAATATATATTATTATTATATTTTTATAAATATTTACAAAATGTATATTAACACAGTGTTTGCTAGTCATTGTTAAAATTATATATATTAAAAGTATATTAGGGACACAAATGACATCCTGCACTCTCAGAAAAAAGGTCCAAAAGCTGTCACTGGGGTGGTACCTTTTCAAAAGAAACACCTTTGTACCTAACGAGTCCATATTGGTACCTTAAAGGTACATCTAAAGTAGTCTGTGTGTCTTTTCTGTGTGTAGATAGAATAACTCAAAGGGCCCAAGCTCTACATACCATGATGGAGTAAACAAATCCCACAATGTTTACTGGCCAGACAGGGCAGAAGCAGGCGATGATGGCGAGGATGAGGTAGTCTTTGGGTTTGGAGCGGTCCATCGGGGGGTTGGTGGCGATGCTGGAGTGGCGTGAAATCGAGGGCCGCGGGGAGAATGCTGTGTAGGCGATGGAGCTGGAGCGGCTGCCCATCCGGGTGCGGCCCACATGTGGATGGTGCGAATGAGGGAGAGAATGATGCCGGCGAGGAGGAGACGAGAGAATGGGTTTGGAGGCAGCAGCATCATTCGAGGATGAACAAATCCTATCGGCTGCCAAAAGAAAGAGAGGATGTGAGCAGACAAAAATACTAATTTAATTAGTCACTTGGCAAGGTCTTACAGAATTCACACAGTACTAGTCAAACGTTTGGAAAAATACTGATTTTTAATGTTTTTGAAAGAATTATGCTCTTATGCTCAACAAGCCTGTATTTATTTGATTAAAAAATACAGTGTGTAAAATATTTTTACTATTTAAAACAACTGCTTTCTATTTGAATATACATTTTATGAAGTAATTTCATTCCTGTGACGCAAAGCTGAATTTTCAGCATCATCGCTTTAGTCTTCAGTGTCACATGATCCTTCAGAAATCATTATCATATGCTGATTTGCTGCTCAAGAAACATTTCTGATTATTATCAATATTAAAAAAAGAAAAGAAATACTTTTATTTAGCAAGGATGCATTAAATTGATCAAACGTGAAAGTAAAGACATTTATAATGTTACAAAATATTTATATTTGAAATAAATGCTGTTCTTTTGAACTTTCTATTCATCACAGAATACTGAAGAAAAGGTCAAACAAATAAATATTTAAAAATTATCAAGCATTACTTATAAGAACAATTATTAATAATTGAACATCAATAATTATTTAGCATCAGCACATTATGAATGATTTCTGAAGGATCATGTGACACTGAAAACTGGAGCAAAGATGCTGAAATTTCTTTGATCACAGGAATTAATTCGATTTTAAGAATTCAATGAATGCAGTTTTGGTGAGCAAAGAGTCTTTTCCACAAAAATATTAAGCAATATTACTAAAAAATAATAATGTTTCCAAACATTTGACCAGCAGTATATAATAAAACATTTATTTTATATAATGTGCACATTTATTCAAATAATTTTCTCTTTTTTCTAGCTGTCTGTTATCATTATTGTTTGTCTCACCATGTTTTCCTCCAAATGTGATGCTGATAGAAACGCCGGATGGCGTGCTCTTGAAACCAACTTTAATTAAATAGCCACCAATGCAATTAGTTCACTAATCTCTGTCATGCCTTTCAGCCCCTTCTGCCAAGAAGCCCCTTTGGCAATTTTAATTAGGATGCACAACTTTAATTTAATTAAGAGTATTTACGACACACTCAGCGACTGTAAAATAAGGGAAATAAAATATCTCCCTCTTAACCTCAAACGAACTGATCAGAGCATCATCGAGCCACAATAAACAACAAAGCGGTCATGGGTTGTTGAGCACGTCCACTGCCAGCTCTCAATCATTCAGTGGTTAGTAACAAAGAAATGCCCCTCAGAAGAGCCTGTGCATTATTTACAATGATCGGATTTGCTTTGCGGCAAACAGTGCTGCTAGGAAGTGCTTTCTGAATTAATCATTTTCACTTTTAGCTTTTAAAGCTATTTGCTTATAAAATCCTGAAAGAACGCATCATATAATTATATATATACATACACACAAATATACATACACAAACACACACATATATATATATATACACACACAAATATGTGTGTGTGTGTGTGTGTGTGTGTATATATATATATATATATGCCCCAGATATTTAAAATGTGGGGAAAAAATGTACCTCTGTACTGAATTGCTCTTTTTTATTTTTTTACCTAGCGTTTGATATATTTAATGATATTCTATTCTAGGACTGTCTATTTCTGGTTTTAGTGGCTCTACAGTGACTGTAGTGACCTGTAACTGTCAGATTTCTGTATTTATTTTTGAATATGTGGCTAATAAAGCGGTTTTCGGTTAAAAAAAAAAAACTAGTAAGCTCTAAAAACACTGAACGTGAAGAAAGTTCACCATAACAACTCCTAGACCTGAAAAAGGGATGCTATATCTTGAATTTTCAGCTGCTACAATTTGGTTCAGTGTTGTTATTGTTAATTAAGACTATTAAAAATAATTTAAATAAATAATAAAATACAAAAGTAAAAAGAAAACTATAGATGAAAAATGTAAACTTAAAAAACTTTAGTATTAAAATTAATATTTGATACTTATTTGGTTCAGTGTTGTTATTGTTAAATAACTGAAATTAAGCTATTAAGATACAATTGATAAAAGTAAACTTAAAACTGAAGTGAAGAAAAAATACTGTATATACTG
>NW_015548217.1:2911849-2915896 GCF_001515605.1 Sinocyclocheilus anshuiensis | reverse complement strand
TATATATGTATGTGCTTTTAGGCTTTTTAATATATATGAAAAAGCTTAAAAGCACATAATAGATTTATTAAAACAAACTAAAATTAACATAATACATAAAAATAAAAAAAAAGCTCATTCAAATTATACAAATAATACTAAACACCAATTTGGTTTTATATACTTGGTTTTACAGTCATTTAAGTCTTTTTTTTTTTTTCAAACTTTAGTCTTTGTGTTTTTGTAGCTGTAGTTTTTGAGCTCTGAAAGCACTCACTTCATCTCCATTGTTTGCCTGTTTAATTACATGCCATTTTTAAAGTCATTATCCTGATTGCTGTATGCAAACGACTGTAGTGTGATTGGCACAGCAGGACCTGAAAGTCCCCAACATTTTCTTCCTGGAGACGAAGCAGATGCTTTCATATCAATTATTCGTATCCCTCCTCCCTCATCAACCCCTCCCAGAATGACATATTATTGATGAATTGATAAACTACCACTCTCGGCTTTCTCCTTGACCATAACGGTGACCTCTCCCGAGCGCCGCGCCTCCTCATTGGACTGCTGGGGGAAAGCGAGGGGGCGCAGA
Source organism: Sinocyclocheilus anshuiensis (assembly GCF_001515605.1). NCBI lineage: Eukaryota > Metazoa > Chordata > Actinopteri > Cypriniformes > Cyprinidae > Sinocyclocheilus > Sinocyclocheilus anshuiensis. The sequence continues at coordinate 2,915,325 of NW_015548217.1, read as the reverse complement.
CATGGGAAGGAGTCCGATCCGACCCCGGTGGTCCCCGGCTGGTATGTCACAGGGCCCGGGGTCTGGCAGCTCAACGGCTCTCCGTCTTGGGTACAAACCAGAGAGCCCAAGGATGCCTGATGGTACTCGGTTTCCATGGAGGGTGCGAATGTGGCCAGCGCTGCGTTGATGTTCAGACGGCGTCCCGTGTGCCTAAAAACAGGAGAAAAATAGTGAGATTTATGTGCACAGGGGATAAATCTCATTACCATCCGCAGTGAGCACACAGAAATGCATGATGAGATGCAAACTCACACTCCAGCACATGGTGTCATCAACACGCACAGCACATCCCTCACAATTCAGCATCCCAGAGCTATTTTTTCCCACAAACACAACTCATCTGCTTTGTGCCCGGGGTCTGGCAGCTCAACGGCTCTCCGTCTTGGGTACAAACCAGAGAGCCCAAGGATGCCTGATGGTACTCGGTTTCCATGGAGGGTGCGAATGTGGCCAGCGCTGCGTTGATGTTCAGACGGCGTCCCGTGTGCCTAAAAACAGGAGAAAAATAGTGAGATTTATGTGCACAGGGGATAAATCTCATTACCATCCGCAGTGAGCACACAGAAATGCATGATGAGATGCAAACTCACACTCCAGCACATGGTGTCATCAACACGCACATCACATCCCTCACAATTCAGCATCCCAGAGCTATTTTTTCACAACTCATCTGCTTTGTTAGAAGATCATTTTATCATAGCAATGGTTTGTTCATTAACATGCATGCTTGTTTATCTCATTTTAACCTCTTAACCTAGATATGTAGGTCATGAAACTGACCTCGATTACAGACAGAGATGTTATAACATTCATTTTGTCAGCAGAATTAATAAAAATTAATCGATTGTAATATACTTAACATCATATTTATTCAACTATTAAAGTATGTAAAAAACGGACCAATGTAGCTACCGTGATCAAATGAATCATAGAAATGAATCCTACACTGTAAAAAATGACCGTGAATTTAACGGTAAAAGACTGTGGGCTTTGGTTCATCATGTGACTTTCTCATCACCCCCTTCATTTGGTCGTTATCAGTGTATTACAAAGGTACAAAACAGATTTCAGTACTTCAATAGGTTGGTATATTAACATTATATCAGTTAATGAAATTACGGTATTTAACTGTAAATTTAAGTTAAAACCGTAAAACCTGGTTTTTTACCGTAAATTTTACGGATTTTTTTTTACAGTGTATTGTTTTTTTCTCTCTCTCTCTCTATTTTCTTCACAGGTGTTTTACCCTGTTTTGAATCGTGTTGTTTTTTAGGTTTGAAGAAAACGTGGGTAAACTTGACGGAAAATGAGGTAATTTTCTGCTAGGACATAACTCGTTTTTCTTTATTCTCGTTTTACTAATAAAAGGGTTCAATTTGATAATTAAACAAACGAAAAAACTTAACATTTTTACGGTAAATACAGTATGTGGGAACATACGGTGTCAGTCAATAATAAGCACTGGATTCTCTCACGAAAACGTGCGCGGAGAACATGAGGACAAATAGACAAAGCCGTGGGGAAAATAAGAGACATATGGAGGGATAGAGAGAGAGAGTGTAAAAAACATAATTTAGTCCGTACTTCATATATGAGCTACGCTATAATGAGGAATTGAGAGATTAATTAATAACGATGCACAGCGTAAAGCTGTTCTTTGTCCTCAACACAGGTGCAATTCACCGATCCAGGTCGGGACGCCCTTTGTTTCCTCATAAAACAAAGGACTGTCTCCCACAGACATTAAAAATCATGCAGACGTTTATTAGTACACGTATCATTCATATACATAAATAAACAGCTAACTTACACCTCGCGATTCCAGCCAGCGTGCGCTTGTTTTCGCACGTACGCTGTTAGTCCATTTGCATAAACAGTATCTCTACTGAAAATTCGATATTCCGGCGTGTGGCATTTAAACGTGCATTAAAAAGAAAGATAACGCGGTTGTGTGGTCGTGGATGCTGGGATCATCACTGGCTGCAGGCTCACACTCACTGGAGGACAGGCGGAGGAAACGGGAGGAGAGTAAAACAGCGTGAGAAGATGAGTAAACTACATGAACTGCGCGCACTGGAAAAACCTGTGATGAGAGAAACAAACAAACACGAGTGACAGCCTCATTATGAAGGCTGATTATAAGCTATAGTCCACAATCATAGGTTATAGAGTGCCCATGATAATAGCTACACGATACAATTGACAAGCATTTCCACAAAATAAGTAAGCTACGCATTATTACTCAGTAAGAATGTAACAGATACACTGAAAAATAAGTAAGTAATTTTGTAAGGGAAAATATTAATTAAATTTTTGCTATTGTATATAATAAATTTTTATTTTAAGCAAATGTCAGTTTGTGTGCGTGTGTGTGTGTGTGTGTGTGCAGGGGCGTAAATTTCGTCTAACAGCTAAAATTATACTTGTAAGGATATGTATACACAGAGGAAAGCCTTACTGCTATTAGTGCAGCAGGGAGACCGTGCAAAACTAGACAACTTCACGCTGTTGTGGTCGCGTTGAGACAGCGCTCGTGTCCGTTGTATTCGCCTCAGTGTTGCCAAGTCCGCGGTTTTCCTGTGGAATCGGGCTACTTTATCACTGTTGCCGCGGGTTGAAGCGACCCCAATAACGTGTACTTTAGCCCCTGGAATGCGATTTTTACCGGGGGACCCCTCGAAACGCGGTTAGTTTGGGCTAGTTTTGGGTAGCAATTGGGAGGGTTTTGTTGTAAAAAAAACCTGGCAACCCTTTTCGTCAAGCAGGTAACGTTAATATTGCTAGACTCATCGAAAAATACATTGGCATCATCTGTATTAAAGAGAAAATAATCACTTCATCCGATGTTTAAGTGAATAAAATCTCCTTGACAGTATTACTTACTGGAGTTCCACAACTATTAACTTTGTTCTCTCTCACCGGACTTGTGTGTGTGTGTAGGTGATGTAAAAGAGGAAAGCAGGCATTTGGACCAAAGCACTGTGAGGCAAGGGAGGGGAGACTCAAAATGTTTCTAAACTTAAAACGCATTTTTGCCCCGTTTGCGTTGTTTTAGTACTTACACAATTATTTAAAGTATAAAACAATGTTATTTACAATACACAAACTGGTTTTTAATCATATTTTTAGGGGGGACAACCCTCAGATAGGGGGGTCCCCCCCTTGGATCACAAAACCAATCACAAGTAGCACAGGTATATTCTTAACAATAGCCAAAAATACATTGTATGGGTCAAAATGATAAATTTTTATTTTATGCCAAAAATCATTAGGATATTAAGTAAAGATATTTTGTAAATTTCTTACCGTAAATGTATCAAAACTTAATTTTTGATTAGTAATATGTGTTGCTAAGAACTTAATTTCGACAACTTTAAAGGTGATTTTCGCAATATTTAGATGTTTTGCACCCTCAGATTCCAGATTTTCAAATA